>NC_056732.1:503890209-503985209 GCF_019279795.1 Protopterus annectens | reverse complement strand
GGAAGTCCACTGGGCCAAGAAGAACCTGTTTTCAGTAGAGGCCCGGGGAGAAAGGCTCCACAATAATTGCAAGTTACATTTCACATGTTACAAAAGGACATAGTTCATACAGCTAATTAAACATTTACAGATAAGCTCCATGATATTTTCAATTGGCTTGTCACAATGTTACAAAAATGAAAAGACATAATTCAATACAGAAATTTCAACATTTACATAAAGTGAATATTTTTGTTATAAACTCAATTGTAGGTTTAACATTTTAAAATATATAGCTACTAGCCATTAGGAGGTTAGGAAAATATTATGCATGGAGAGGGTAATAGTATATCTGAGAGTGGAGAGTATAGTAGTACAATAGATATTAGAGAGAAAATTAGTTTTTGTTAGGGGAGAGATTGTTTTGGGTGGGATGAAGTAATAGTAGATGTAGTTGGATGAGTCAGTGCTAGGTGGAATGGGGGGTTAAGTTGGAGCGTGGCAAGGGCATTCCCATTTGGAAGAAAGATGAGAGAGTAGCTGAGATTTGAAATTTGTATGGTTAGGTAGGTTGCGTAGGTGTGTGGGGAGAGACTTCCACTGTTTAGCTAAGGAGCGGGACAGCAGTAGATGGCCAGGAGGTCATGCAGGTTTGTGGACCTGAAGGAGATTTCGGTTTTTAGATGTGAGTAGGAATGTATGGTTTTAAGGAAGTAGCAAGAGCTGGGCAGTTGGCAGGTTTAAAGATGAGCCTGTGTGCAATGGTGAGTTGTAGGTAACTGAGGTAGTTGAGTAGTTCAAGCCAGTTGAGGGTGAGGAGGGAGTGGCAGTGGTGGGATGAGTTTTTTGAACTGGTTGCAAATTTGGAGATCTTGTGGTAGCAGGATTCAAGTTTGGACCGAAGGCCAAGATGGAGATTGGTGAAATGAGGGGCACCATACATAAGGGAGGGGTGTAGGAAGGTGTATGCAAGAGTTTGATGGGTAGAGGGGTAGAGGGGCTTAGGAAGTATTTGTGCCTGTAGAGAAGACATAACGTTTGGTGGGTTTTCTTGATTGCGGAGCAGATGTGGGTGTCAAATTTTAGTTCTTCATCAATAATGATGCGAAGAAGCTTGGTGTTGGGAATGATTTCAAGGAGGGTGATGTTTTGGCTGTGTATGGTGAATGTGGATTTGTCAATGGAGGTTTTGGTAGGGGAAAAAATAGTTTTGTTTTATTTGCATTTAGTGCCAGATGGTTAGATTGCATCCAGGTTTCTGGTTTGGAGAAAGTTAGTTGGGTTTTTGCTAGGAGCTCAGAGGGAGAGAAGGATGAGCAGATGATAGATGAGTCTGGGATGGATTGATGAAAGTTCTTAATGAATAGGTTGAAGAGAACAGGGCCAAGAGCAGAACCTTGTAGGACACCTGTGGGTGTGGAAAGGAAGGGGGCGGTTGAAGTTTTCCATTGGACAACTTGTTGGGGGTTGGACAAGTAGCTGGAAAACCAGGCAATGGTGGTGGTGGGAGAGAGGTGTAGGGTGGAGAGTTGGGATATAAGTAAAGTGTTTGAGATGGTGTCAAAGGCCTTTGACAGATCTAGGAAAAGTGCGGATACGAACATGCCTGAGTCGCGTTAGAGGTTTATGGTTTCAAGAAAGGAAAGAAGGGCAGTCATGGTGCTGTGGCCAGGGCAGAAACCGTGTTGGGTAGGGGAGAGCAGATTGTTTAGTGTTAGGTGTGCCATGAGTTGTGCTTGTATTGTTTTCTCTAGTATTTTAGAAAGATGGAAAAGGATGGCAATAGGCCTGAAGTTGGTGGTATCAGCATATTTGCCACCTTTGTGGAGGGGGATGCTGTAAGCATGTAAGCATGGAACCAGATAGAAGAGACGTATGATTCTTATATGGATCTATTCATAAGAATAGAGACAGGATAGGCAATGCTGTCTGCAGACTGTTTGAGGAAGGTGGCTGGAAGGTTGTCGGGTGCATTGTGACAGGGTTTGAGTTTGAGGAGAAGTCTTTTTATAGTGCTTGTGTGGATGGGCTTGAGGCAAAAGGATGTTGTGGAGGAAGGTTGATGATAGTATGTACAGTATAGTATAATCATTAGTATATGATAATCATTTACAGGCTGATCAACTATGTTCTTGGCCTGTCTTACATATTTTTTCTGGGTGTTTGACCCACTCCCCACCTATGTTGTCCCTTGGCAGGGAACTACGTGATGCATGCCCCTCCCCACAGAAGTTTCACATTATCTCATGTGTGAGCAATGGGGGCATTTATGTTTTAAGCCCTAACCCCATCCCTGATGGTAACATGCTAACTTGTATCACTGGAGGGACTACCAATGACTCTATATCTATGCATGTGCACTCCCTCTTAAGCAAAGAAAAGGCCATCATCACCAGTTTGAGCTGCCACAGTATATGCCCCGTCTGATACTGACACCTACTACTTTCCATGATATAGGCCTCCTCCCTTATCATTGGAGCAACAGAAGCATCAATCAGGAACCACCGCACCCTCATCCCAGGTTAGACAAGGCAAAGCTGATTAATTCCCATCTTTCCCTCCATGGCGTCTCTGCTCAAAGTCAAGCTATCTGGGTCACAGTCAGGATTTTACCTTTGTGTGTCACACAGCCAGGTCTAGCTTCCCTTATATTTAAACTGTTATATTTCAGTGACTTAATATCATAAACTCCCTCTACTCTGCATTGTCAGAATTGCTTGATCACTTCACCCTTGAAAGGCCAGCCTTTAAACTCACTGTTGGAGAAAAAAAGGCTCACACATGCTAACTGAACAATGCTCCCTATTGAGGTGCAAATTTAGGCTAATTATGGAGAATTTAGAATTATGTTGCTCTCCATTTCTTAGCCAAGACTTGGATGTTACAGCCTTAGAGATTACAGTTAACACATGTTTGTTAGTCAATTCATCTTGCTTTTAAACAGTTTTATGAATTCATATGAATCATGGGAAGCACAAGGCTACCAAATCATGTGATCATTACACCTTGCAAGTTCCCACCCTAGACTGTAGCTCCTCTCTCATGGGATGGCTATGTCATTTAAACCCAGGGTGAATTTATGAATGCCCATCCAGTTATCCAGCTCTCATTTGAAGGAAGACACTGACTTTTTTTTTAGGGGCAGGGTTAGGGTTATACTCACCCTGCACCACCTTAATAATGTCTGCTGCCTCTAACCCTCATGTCATGCCCTAACCCTAACTGTACCTTTTACATGAGGAAAAACCCTTTCTGTAGCCCTACTGAAATAGAAGACAATTTGGACACCCACTATACATACAGTACTAAATCTAACCCTCTACTAAACCCTTACTGTAAACCTAACCCACAAACACTCATACATTCAGTAAATATGTCTACTTACCTTCCCATAATCCTAACCCTAATCCACAAACACTTGTACATACTCTAAACCTGTAGTCTTACCTAACCCTTATTCTAATCCTAACCTGACAAGACTCACTCACACTTCCATCCCTAATACACACCAACTTACCTCTTTTGACAAAAAAAAAAAAAAAAAAAACACTGTAAAAAGAGTGTCTCAAAATCCACTGTTCATACACACTAGTCTGCAATTTACTTTGCTGAACAAAGCACTGTTCATCAAAGTGAAGTGCAAACATATATGTGGCTGTCATATTGTGAAAAGGCAGTAAAAATTAACTATAAACCGTTTTGTAGTAAATCTCCATGTTTTATTATTGTCGAGTTTCAGCTGTTTCGCTTAGTAATATTTCATTTAGTTATGACTGATTCCTTGGTGGTCTACTATCAGTTATATACACAAAGATTATGAGCTCTATCAATATTTAGCCAATGTTTAATTCAAATGCATAAACTGTGTTATCAGTATGTTTATAACTGACTAGCTTCTTTGTCACTGCATCTTTGTCTTTTTCTGTCTGCTGGAACAAGCCATCACTGAAAAGGGTCTACCATCTTAGGTCATAAATTAATAATAACGAACAATCAGCCAGTTACTAATCAGAATTTCAGTAATTGTTACAGTCAGAATTATATGCTTGGAATATAGCTGTCTAAACTTTGAATGACCTTTGTGAAGCATTCACTGGGATATGGTACAGCTGTGTTGTCGTTAAGATTTGAATTATCCAAAGCCGGATTCACATATGAATTTCACAACAAGAATTTTTGGCAAAGAAGTTATGGAGATGCTTAATTATGTGTCTTGTGTACTCCATCATAAATTATTGCTGTACTTGTATTTAACTCTAATATATCCCAAAACATCAGAAAGATATTTTTTTGTAAATTTCTGAACTCTCAAAAACTAGATGAAAATATGCTAATAGTAATAATAGGGGCCATATATGTTTCTGAAATTAAAGACTGTGCAAAAGCTGCAGCAGAGATGGGGAAGAGCCTCATGGGGGCAAGCAGGGGAGTCAGACTTCTAATGTCATGCATTAAAAGTGATGGTACAAGGGATTACTGGTAGAACTGCAGGCTTAATCAGGTCTGGACTTTCTAATGGCTCTGTCCAAAGGCATCAGAGGAAATGAGAACAGAGGTAAGGACATCACAAAAGCTTACATTTGTAATGAGATGCCTAAAATGAAGAGATGAAAGGCTAATAGCCTTTATGGGTTCCCATTAGACTTATACAAGGCTGCTGGCCTTCAAGTAATGGATGACATTTTGGTTTCCTTTGATCAGACATGGGGAAGGAGAACATCTGAATGCCATAAGAGGTAGTACTTATGACTGCTTGCCCAAGGGAAAGAGGGGCTGGGGGATCTAGCTAATTATAAGCCTAGTCTGTTAAAACATGCTGATGCTAAATGTATGTTAATGTCATAGGTGATCAATTAGAGATCATTCCAAAGCTTGTAGGTGTTTCTTATCAAAAGGCATAGGGCTGAAGAACACTGAAGGTTATTTGTGGATGTTCTTATGCTCATAGGAAGTTATAACTGTAAGAAAGCAGGGAGTGTTTTATTTACATTCAAAATTTTGTATGTTGAAAACTTCTGCAGGAAGTTCAAAAATGGTTGATTTGCAGAGATTCATTATAACATTATGACTCTTTACAATTATCCAAACTTGATAGTAGTTGCTTATGCAGGAATGTCACAAGAGCTGGGGTGCAGGGGTGGACGGGTCACGGCTGTCCTCTTTTGCCTTTATTATTTTAGATTGGTCACTGAAGCTCTAAACACTAAGAAGGGGAGCATTTTCAACTTTTTTCAGTGGCATTAATCTATTTAAAGATAGCTTCAAGATGCTCTGCAAGTATATAACATTAGAAGTGATGCTTATTTTAGACGTGCTAATGTATGTGGTTGTCAATCAGAGCTTCTCTAGCTTTAGAAAATGTTGGTCATTATACCCCTTAGGGATGCCAGTTTTAATCAGTTTGATTTGCCATCATGGAGTGGAATAAAATATCTAGGAATTCAAGTGTTCCTCCATTAGAAGGAACAGTCCAAGGGAGCTAGACAGATTTACAACAGATGGCAGTTGAGCAACAGAATGACTGAATGGGTAAGGTCCATTAATTTTTGGGAAGGGTGAACATAGTAATGATGTTGATCTTTCCTCATGTTAGAGATAATAGACTAGTATATTCCAGTTACAGTACTGAGAAGAGTGTTAGGAGGACTGAAGCAGCCTGTATGGGATGTATACAGAAAGTTAAATGTAAAAGCTGAAGAATGCGAGAGGTCAGGATAGTGGAAGGCATACAGTTTGTGAGTGGTAGCTTCCAGTCTTTGAAGGGTGCATAACTGCATGCAATACAGTTCTGAAAATAAGGGTACAGAAATAGGTAGTATAGTGGGAGAGTATAGGAAGAAATGTAGGTGCTCAGTTATGCACTGATATATCAGCAGAAAGGTAAAATCGTGTTTCATCTTTTATGAGTAAAACTTGGAGTAGTGATCGTAGATGCCAATATGAATGAAAATAGATGTACCTCCTAGTCTTGGAAATAACTGGAAAATACTAGAGTTGAAGGTATTAGTTAGTTGCTCAGTAACAAAGTACCTAATGGAGTGGGGATAGAACATAAACAGGTAATTGGCAGGTGGTCAGCAGAGATATGCAAATTAAGAAAGGAGTGCAATCTGACTGTATCAGCCCTTTGATATTTACTACCTACCAACATTGAGCAAAGTGGAAATGTTTTAGTGGGGGTACTCTACAATAAATAGTGTATGGGAATTGGAGGAAACATGCATGAGGTTGACAGATAACAAGACTAAACATTTGGGATGAAAGGGTAATATATAATAGGCAGACACTGTGATGACTGCCTTAGAATTCAAAAATCTAGGTTCTTTTTATGGCTTCTGTATGAGAATATTTCAAAATGGGTATATTACACTTTTAGTGGCATCTACTATATCTTGGAAGGTTGATAGTGCCTACTGGAGGACTGGCTACCTGGATTTTGGAGAATATCATGTATGGGGGGATGCAAATAAGTTCAAGAGATATGGAATGAGGCTACATCCCTATCTGAAGTGAGTCATTTCAGGGCCATTGTGATGATGTGAGGTATTGCCATCTGCACCAGGGAGAATAGGGCAGTGTATATGAAACATATGCCAGCATAGTTAGGTGGAATTTTGTAAATAATTTTGTAAGTTGTTTTCTGTTGTTTGACTATCACATTGAGTTGTACAGATGCTTGTGTTAAAAATGTATCGACAGTGTTATTACAACTGATTAAATGTTTATGTTTAAACAAAGAATTCTATAATTTTCAAATACTGCAACAGATCTAAGAAAAGCTCTGAGTCTGTACTGTATCAGAGTCATATGATCAAGTGTGATGTCATTCTATAACCAGCACTGAGGGAATGGAACTCACAGATCAGCTTATTTTGTTTTGTTTTCTTTGGAATCTGATATAAAAATCTATGACCATTATTACAGTCAACTTCGATAAAACAGCCAAAACAGCCAAGCATAGAAACACAGCAGAAGTCAAACTGCTCCACAAGAACTTCAATAAAAATCAAACTTTAATAAAGGGTGAGCACTTTTGCAATCAAACTGATTGCTTCATCAGACCATATACCAACAAAGAAGTTAGTTTAATAAACAAAGCCACAGTAAAAACCAACCAATCTGAGGAGCTATCTAATTAGCTCCAAATTAGCAGCATAGCTGAAGCACATTACAATACACCATCTTCTACTTCCTACTAACAAAAAATAAATATATAATAATAAACAACATGTTAAAACAGGCAATCATAGGTTTAATGAATATTTATGCTTTTATCGTTGATTTATGGGCGACCTATTTGTAGTTTGGAAAGGAGATTTGCTGCAGTTAGAATGTTTTTTGCCCTTTCTCAATGATAGTAACACATTTTTGAAATTTACTATGAAGTATTCACTACAAAGTATTGATTTTTAGATGTTTGTCTGACTAAAGATGACTGTAATAAGACTTTTACTCAGATGTATAGGAAGGACTGTTACAGGAACTGTTATTACATTGAACTAGTATGCACCCCAGCCATGTTTTTAAAAATGTGGTAAAGGGACAAGCCCTTAGGGTATCTAGGCTTTATGATAGAGAACTAGAGTTTGAGAGGCGTTTAGAGTCAGTTAAATCTGATTTCCTAGACAGAGGTTATACAACAACAGAAATAGATTTAGCATGTCTTGCAGCTAGAAATCAAAGGGGAGGACATGGTAGGTCATATTTTTTCATACCAAATTTAACTCAAGTACAAACAGATGTGACCAGATCAAATCATGTGTTTTATTGCATGACATATAGTAGTGATAGTGCCAGACGTAGGAATATTATTTATAGTAATTGGCACATTTTAAGACCAGACGTGGAGCTGTCAAGGTTTGTTGGGTCAACTCCTATGTTTATATATAAAAACAAGAAGTCCTTGAAGCAAATGCTTTGTTATCTGTCCAGCTATAATAGTATTAGTTTATTACCCACATCTAGTAGAAATAGTATTATTAAATGCAGTAATTGCACTCATTGTCAATTTATTGATGATAGTGGGACTTCTGTGCATCCAGAAAATGGCAAGAGGTTTATTTTTAAAACCTCGATGGACTATAATACAAAGAACATAGTTTATCTAGCATACTGCATCTGTTGTTTTACCTACTATGTGGGCAAAACAAACAGATGTTTGAGAGAGCGAATTAGGGATCATTATTATTGTGCATGTAAAGGTTTTCAATACAGCACAATAGCAAAGCATATTTATCTTAAGGGGGATAGTCACTGGTTTAAATTTATGACAATAGAAGTGGTTTAAGATAGCATGAGAAAAGGTGACCTAATAAATGAAACAGAACACAGATAATTGCATTGGATTTTTCTCCCTATCTGTATATTGTGGGCTGGAGTTGAATGATTATGTTTCCTTAAAACCAGCTCTTAAGGCTAGGAAGCTTAAATAATGTTAGATAGATCCTATGTTTTTAGCATAGAAATATTAATGCTTATGTTATTTTTTATACATACATTTTTACTAGATCGTTTATGTGTTTTAACATGTTGTGTATTATTATGTATTTATTTTTTGTTAGTAGGAAGTAGAAGATGGTGTATTTTAATGTGATTCAGCTGTGCTGTTAATTTGGAGCTAATTAGATAGCTCATCAGATTGGTTGGACTTTACTGTGTCTTCCTTTATTAAGCTAACTTGTCTTTGTTGGTATATGGTCTGATAAAGCGATCAGTTTGATTGCGAAAGCACTCACCATTTATTAAAGTTTTATATTTGAATAAAAACCACGAAAACAACTTACAACATTAAGTCACAAACCATCCAATAAGTGCCACGGCTCTTTTATAACCTTGTGCTGTCAAAATAACCACAAAAACCACAAGGTAAATCCAAATAGAATTCAGCAACAAATACCAAAAATAAGGAATCCTGGTGGAATATACACTGAAGAATAACTCCAAACTGATGCAAACTGAACAAGTAAATCAATATCCTTTATTCCAAAGAAGAACAACGATACAAAATGGTAAATGCACTTAAATAACAAAAATCATTCCAATAAGGTTAAGCGCTTTCACCCACTACAACTCGTGGGCTTCATCAGAACCTTTTGAATAAAATAATAAAATCCTTTTAAAAGAAAAAAGGTACCAAAAGGAAGCGGAAACTGATGTAATATCCTGTATAGCAAATACCGCCCCCTGCCCTTATACACCAATCATTAGATTTAAAATTGGCGCCAACAGGAAGCTGGAAAATATGTCATTTCCTGTGTTCTGTCATATGCTTTACTCCACCCCTTAAAGCCTCACTACACTTCCTAATACTTCAATATATACAAAATCTATAAATGTAGTTCGTGCAAAAAATTCATCAATAAAATTCATCACAATGACCATACTCAAGCATCAATATTCATGTTGATTTAAAATATTTAAAATGAGCACACTGTATGATAAAAATAAATCTAAAATATGTACACAAAAATCCTATAATAAACCTGTAATAAATCATATCTCAAAAACCTAACAATCACTTCACCTATACAGCCTAATGAATATATGTGTTATGTAACCAATGTATACTTGTACATAATACAATAATGTAAAATTAATATAATATAAAAAATCCACAATAAATATACATGTGAAATAAGTTAAATAATTAATAAATAATAAACAATCATATACAATATTCTAAAAATAGTTTACAAGAAATAAAATCGTTGAGGCCAGGGTATGTGGTGACATCTAATAAAAGTTGCCACCAGACCTCTTTAAAACTCAACACTGTTTTGTTATCTCCACCTATAGAATCAACAGTGATGGTTTCAAGAATAGCAAACTTAAAATTATGTGTTTCATCAGTGGAAATTATATGCCGATATAGGGCATTTGTTACATCTTTTTTGTGAATACTATAAATATGGTCATAAATGCGTTGTCGAAAACAATGCTCTGTTTTGCCTACATAAAAGCATATGCACTCACTACATTTGGCAATATAAATTATCATCTTAGTCCTACAATTCCCATATTTGGGTTTAATAATTGTGTGAGTCTCATTTTGGATAATCAATTTTTTGTCTTCTAGGATATACTTACACTGGTTACAAGAACCACATTTATAGGTATGAATTAATTCATTCGATCTCCTATCCCTTCGCTTTTTCCTGGGAATCAATACATTTTTAATATTTTTACCCATTTTATATGTGATTCTCAGTTTTTTTCCCCATTATTTGTATCAATTTAGGATCCTGAGAAATCAGGTACCAAAATTCGTTTACAAGATACATAACTTTGTCAACTACTGGGCTATATAATAATATTAAGGATCTGTGATAACCGTTAGACTGACTCCCATCTCCTTTATCATCTTTAATCATATGTCCAGATTCAAATCCCTTTCCCAATAAAGGACAGTATTTCCTGTCCCTTTCTTGAATGACATAATTACCTATAGTAGATACATTTTTTTCAGGATAACCTCTCTCAACAAATAATTGCGTAATAAACTCAACTTCACCTGTCAATACCTTCATGTCAGACGTCATATGCGCAGCTCTGTTAAATTGTCCTTTAAAAATGTTATGTTTCATATTTAAAGGATGACAGCTGCTGTATTCCAAATCATCATTAGTAAAAGTATTTTTCCTATATATTTTTGATTGGAATGTTGAATCATGTTTATAAATATATGTATCCAAATATGCAATCCTCTCAGTATTATATGTATACGTGAATTTCAGATATTCACTGGTGGTATTTAGATACTTTAAAAACTTGTCTAATTTTTCCACACTGTCATCCCATAAGATGTACATGTCATCCAGAAACCTTGAATAATGTCTGTTTTTGGAATATTCACATGGGAAAAGGGAGGTGAGTTCCCAATCAAGCATAGCCAGGTTGGCAAAGATGGGTGCACAAGCAGCACCCATAGCTACCCCCTGATTTGCTTGAAGTACTCACCTTCAAAATAAATAAAATTGTGTTCTAACACTAAGGTCATCAACTCCATAATAAGACTTATCTGTTCCCAAGTAAGATTGGCAAATGATGTAATACTATTACAAAAAGCATCCAAACCAACTTGTTTTGATATGCTTGAAAAAAAGATCAACACCGTTTACAGTAACAAAAAACAAATTATCCATGTTAATATTCATAGGGAACATTCCCAAAAATTCCCAAGAATCTTTTACCATATGAGGAATTTTACTATATATATGCTTTAATGAACAATCTATATATTTTCCCATAGGGAATGTTTTAGATTTGCTACCAGATATGATTGGCTGGAAAGGGGGGGTCCAAGGTATTCTTATGTATTTTGGGAATACCGACGATAGTTGCTAGTCTAGGATACTTCACTTGTAAAAAATTATAAGGCTCCTTATTGATTCTACCATCTATATAAAATTCCTCTAAATAGGAATCAATACATCAGTAAGCTATATTTATCTCATTAATAGAAATATTTTGGTAATTCCCTGTGTGATATAAAATATATATTTTTTAAAAATATTTTAAATTGTCATATATCACTATACCACCCCCTTGTCCAGCTTCATCACTCTAATACTGGAATTGTCCTGTAGAGACTTAAGTGTCTCTCTTTCTTCATTAGATAAATTATTGGTAACATTATCATTTATATTTCTAGATACCCGATAAATTTCTCTAATTACTACTTTCTCATATAAGTCAACCTTAGGATGACTGGGTGATATAAACGTACTTTTGACTCTCAAAGAATTATCGTATTTTTTTAATGTAGCTTTTTCAATATTATTTTTATTGTTAAGGAAAATTCCTAAATTCATCTTTCTAATGAAAATTTTTCATTCACATAAAACATCCACCACACAAAAATGGGTATTAGGAATACATTTCATACCTTTGCATAAGAGCTCAAAATGGGTCTTGTGTATATCCAAACTAGAAAAATTGTAAATATTGAAATTTTTGTATTTATATCTGTAGTCCTCCCTGATTATATCAGAACACACTGCATCAGTTAATTTCTTTCCCTTATGGGTGTTTTACCCCCCCCCCCCCACTGTCTCTGCCTGGGTTTCCAAGTTGACCAATGATCTTGTTGGTAAATATTCCGATGTGACTGCCCTTTTTTGGAATCCACCCTCTGAAAATGGGAATTGTATTTCTTATAATCCTCTTGATCTGTCTCTTATGGGTGGTCAACTTTATTACCTTGTAAACTACTATTTCAATCCTTATAATTATACCAATCATATGCCTTACCATTTTTGTACTGTTCGCTATCCCTTATTAATTTCTTTTGTTTCCTAATAAATATATTTTCCGCCCACTTTTCTGCCAAATTATACTGTTTCTTATACAACCTTTCCCAGTCTGAAAATAATAAATCACCTATAATCTTCATATTTAACTCCTCAGTATCATGTATCAACTGACTCAAACTTTCATCATTGTGTTTAATAAGAATTTTCATAAAGTTAAACCCACATTGGTCAAAAAAGGTATTAAATTCAGTTAAAATTTTATCACCTTGCCTTGTGGAAATAAGTTACTCAGCATCTAATCTTGCCTTGTTGTAGTAATTAAGTTAGGGAACAGTTCATCTTTAGACAGTCAGGAATTACAGTGAGGTTAGCTAAATTTTGTTTTTCTGCATCTGCTTGAATCTGTCCAACTGTGTTATTTTTATTTCTTCTATGATTGAAACTCTGATGTTTATTGCACTTAAATATTTAATATTCTCATGTTTTATATTTTATTATTTATTATTAAATATTTTACACTTCTGTAGTTGCTGGTCTTTTAGAGATTACTTTTAATATATTGGGAGTACTTCTGCTTATTCTAGTGATGCCTTGACCACTCCAAAAAGCCTTGCTGCTTGGATCAACTCTACCATTTACTTTAGTATTGATTTTTCTCAGTATAATTGGATGCCATTGTAAGAGCCTGATAGTGACTGGCTGATGGCAGAATTGTTAAGAGGGCACAAGTACTAAATCTGTGCCAGCCATTCCCAGGAGTGTGTGTATGAATATCAAATACCTAGGTGTGGGTGTGTCAGTTATTTGGGACTGCTCTTAGGGTGCTTGATGCAGAGAGCTGCATTTGAAATTACTGTGTAAATCCATTCCTGTTTTAGTGATGGCCTCTCACTGGTGTCAGTGGTGAGGATTGAGGCTCCTTGATTACTGGCCTGGGTAAAGAGGGTCCATCACTGCCATATCCAAAGGTGGGAGTTTGTAATACTTAAAAGCAAAAGGGAGGGAGAAGTAAAGATGTGGTCTTGGGAAGAGGGTAGACGTTTTGATCATGATGGGTTGGATTAGAAAGCATATTTCCATGTACTAAAAGACTGTGTCAGGAATTAATATCAGGGCAGGTTGTGTTTTGTGGTTAGGCAAACTTATAGGAAATGTGTGGCAATACATAAGGAGTTGGGTTTCCTGAAAAATTAGGTGAATAGTCTGAAGTTAGCCTGAATCACATTTAAAGACTATTGATTTGAGGGGGTAAAGTTGTCTGGGAGAGGACAAGTTAGTAGCATATAAAAAGAAAAGTGAACAAATATGTTTACATTGTGGTGAAGGGGCAACTACTGAATATGTGTTTTTGAAATGTAAAAGAGCAGTGAAATTATGGGAAAAGTTATATAAAAGAAAACATTTTTGAAAATATAAAAAAGTGAATAAGATAAATATGGATATGATTAAATATGTGTATTATAAAAATAAAAGTAAAGAATATATTAAAAGACTAGAGAAAATTAGTTTGTGTAATATGCGTTATATGGAATGAAAGGATAAATGAAATTATGTTTAATGGAGAATGGATTTTAATAGCAAGATTGAGTAAAATCAGATGGTGGTTATTTAAAAAGAAGTGAGGTCTAATAAGGATAAAACTTGATATAATGAAGTGTGAATGAATAATAGTAAAAGGACGAAATGGAAAATTCTGTATTTGTAAATTTGTAAATATTTAAACATGTAAATAGTCTATAAATAATGTTTTTTCTGTATAAATAAAGGACCCTTACTCTTTTCATTGTGATGGGGAACATTTTTTTTTGTTGTTGTTGCTACACTTCCTATTTCTGCTCCTGGCATGGAGGCAGATAGGAGAAGCTGTACAGTCATGGATGGAGAAAATAGTTTTTCTACTGGTGATAGTCATGTGGTTCTGTCAGCTGAAAAGAAAACTGTTGAAAAGTGAGTGGATAGCAGAAATAGTCAGCTTCTAACTGACTTTAATTCTCAGAATTTTGAAGAAGTTGTAACTGAAATTGTTTCTTAGGTTTGCCTGAAGAAAACTGGTTGGTTTATTGAACAAAGGTAATCCTGAAGAAGAGTTGGGTATAATGAAAAAGGTTTTAGGAATGGACGGTCAGCTGGGGAAGAAAGTAAATGAGTCATTAGTTTGACAGACATAAGATTACAGGTGGGATGTAATCTGGAAAAACACATTTTGATTCAATTGGAAGAAAAAAGTAAACTGTATTAAAAAAGAAAAAAGTATGTTTTTTGGAGAAGAAAGAAGAAATAACAGACACATTTTGTGTTGGATTATTTGGTGTTACCTTTGGGTTTTGAAGTAAAATACATTAGATCATTGATTTATTTGGGGAAATAGATATTTTGTGACTTAACATTTCAGACTGAAGCTTTACTGGAAAGATGTTTCTTTAACTGTGAAAAAAGTAAGGCTTGTTACCAGTGGAATGAGTTTATATTTTTTGGCAAGGGACTCAATTAAAAAAAAAGTGTTTGTCCAATTTCATATTGATGAAATTGAGTTAAAAGATGTTAAAAATTATTTTTCATTTATGTGTTATTCAGTTTCTGATATTGTGAAGGTTAAGCTGGATATTTCAAATAGGGGGTTAGAAGTGGATATAAATTTTAAAATATGAAAAAGATGTGCTAAAGCATTTATCAAGTGTTATATATGTAGATGATAATGGAGGAGAAATTAGGTATATAAGACAGCTGAAAATGTTTTTGCTGGGATTTCAATCAACACTTGCAAATTCTGGACTACTCTTAACAAAATACTCTACCCTGGTAGCCATTCTAACCCCTCACCTTACCCCAACAAATCTCCTCTGGAAATTGCTACCCTACTCAACAAACACTTCATTGACACTATCCAAAAACCTCACTCCCTTTAACACTAACACTGCAACCACCACTACTCCCATCAACCCCCACAACCAGAATCTCTTCTCATTTACACCTGTGTCAACTTCTTAGATTAGATCTCTTCTTCTAATACTTAAACCATGTTCTCCCTCTACTGATACCCTACCTCCTACATTCCTCAAACTTGCTGCTGAATCTAAAGCCTATCCTATATCCATTCTCATTAACAGATCTATACAAGAAACTACAGTTCCTCCTATCTGGAAGTCCTTCTTTACTATCCCACTACATAAGGGTGGCAACTCTACTGATCCATCTAACTATTGTACCATTGTTATTCTTTCTCCCCTCTCTAAGATACTCAAGAAATGCATTCACTCACAACTTCTCAAATAACTCCTCCAACACAACCTTCTCACTCCCACTCAGCATGGGTTCCGTCCCTACCACAACACTTCCACCACCCTCCTATCTTTCACTTATACCATACACAAAGCCCTTGATAACAATCAACTGATATCCTGCCTCTTCCTTGACCTTTCCAAAACCTTTGATACAGTCTTTCACTCTATCCTCCTTACTAAGCTCTATCTAACCTCAACCTATCTTCTACCTCCCTTGCCTGGTTCTCCAGCTATCTCTCTGGTAGGCAGCAATCTGTCAAATGGCTCTCCTCCTGCTCTGCCTATATATCTGTTCCAACTGGTGTTCCACAAGGCTCTATCTTGGGTCCCCTTCTATTTAACATCTTTACAAATGAACTCTTTACCTCTTGCAGACAATCTTTTCTTATACGATATGCAGATGGCTCTACACTCATCTCCATTTCTAGTAGTACTACAAACATTCACACCCTTACTCAAAACACCTTTCTATCCACAGAGAAATGGCTATGTGACAATCTTCTTATCCTCAACCCCAAGAAGACCAAGCTCTTGCTCTTTCTTCCCCACTCACTTTCAAACCATAAACCCACATTTACTATAACATCCTCCAACAACACTATCATAAAACCTGAACCACACATAAAACTGTTAGGCATCATTACTGATGACGAACTCAAATTCAACTTATACTTACTGCAAGGAATAAAAAAAAACACACCAGAAACCTGGCCTGCTTTATTGCAGCAAATGATTTCTTATTCCAAATGCTAGACTCTCCCTAGCACAGTCCTTCCTCCTTCCCACACTTCTCTACACAGCCCCAGTACTAACCAATATACAAGCTACTACCTTGAACAAAGTGCAAGAAACTTACCATAAAATTACAAGATTCATTACTAGCTCCCCCTACAACTCCAATCACTACCTTGCCCTGAAGTCATTACAATGGCCCAAATTCCCTCAACTACTACTACTTTCTCAATTTCAAGTTATACACTCCATTCAATACAGACCTTCTTCCTGTCCAGCTCTCACTACTTTTTTATCTACCTACACCCCTTCTAGAACCCTCCGCACCTCTAAGCAGCAACTTCTGAATGTAGATCATCCAAAGAAGAACATAGGCAAACTACTATACAACTGCTCAGTAGCCCACACTTGGAACAAACTTCCTGTACACACACACTCCATCATACACCCTGCACACTTTAAAAAGGAACTCAAACTTTACCTTTTCAATACTAAATGGTGCTTCTTCACTCTGAACTCCTGTAAGCAAATATACCTTCCTAGGAAGCCTAGGCAATAAATCTGATCACTTGTACATAACTTGTTTGTACATATATCAAAAACAGTACATCTATTTATTTCATTGTGATTATTTCTTAGGGTAATCTGAATATGTTTGATTATGATCAAATTAGTACTGATATGTTTTGGGAGTGTCACTTGGTATTGCTACTTGCTATTTTGTTACCTATGTAATCCTTAATGTTTTATGTAACTGGAGCTGTTCTCCTCAGGTCTCCACTGAAAATGGGCCTCTGGCCCAGCTGGACCAACCCAGTTAACAAATGTCAATAAATAAATAAACAAATAAATAAATCTGTTAAATGAGTGTACAAAAGTAAAATGTAATCAATGTGGAGGAAAATGGCTTACGAAGAATAAGTGTAAAAAAGAATATAGAATATGTAAAAGTGAAGGGCATTTTTGTTTTGATTGTAAAAAGAATCAGCAGTATAATGGTGAGCAGGATGATGAAGGAAGTATTATAATGTCTGAAAGTAATGAGGACAATGGGGGAAAGGGAAAAAAGGAATTAATGAAAAAAGAGGATGAAGTAATAAAAGATGACCTAGATAAAAATATTATATTTCAGGTGGATGAAGGTAACTGCACTGAGAGTGGGGAAAATGAAGGACAAACTGTAAGTGATAAGTCAGATGTTTATGAAAGGAGTGTAAAGGATGTTAGGAAAATATTTTTTAGATGCTAGGATGAGGAAAAGAAGATTTAAAAATACATCACTAAAGATTAAAAAATAAAGAAAGTAGTGGTTTTAGGTATGTATTGGTTAATGACAATAAAGAAAAATCTGATTCTGAGGATCAAGGAATGCAACTGAACTCAAAAATATTAAATTGGAGAAAGAATAAAAGATAACAAAGCAAAAACTAAAATACTTCCCTTAAACTTAAAAATAAAGAAAAGTAATAATTTAGAGTGCTTTCAGTAAATGTGAATAATATGACTAATACTGTAAGAATGGTCTATATTATGAAATTGAAACAACAAAACATCGACAGTCATTTCATCGACCCAAAAATACCGAACTACAAGTTACGTGAACAGCCAGATCACTGAGTTTTTTCCTAGGGAAAAAAATCGGTAGGCCAACCAGACATGGCGCATCACTTCAAACACTGCAAAGTGGGGGGCTTTGCCCTGCCACCCCCACACCCGCTAAATAAATATGCCAACTCTGAGATCGCACTACAGTGGGAAAAAGGGCAAATTCATGTTGACAGCCAACCAATTTTTTCCCTAGGAAAAAACTCGGTGATCTGGCCGTTCACGTAACTTGTAATTCAGTATTTTGCAGTCGATGATGCAGGCTGTTGATGTTTTGCCATTTTGATTTTGTAATATAGACCCTTGTAAGAAGGATAGGGATACTGAAATGGTATGCTAAATGTAATGTGAATATTATTCTAATAGAAGATGTAAGATTCCTGACAAGTGAAGAAAGATTGCAAACAGTAAAATCGTGAGGTAGAAAACTGATATGGAATTTAGGAAATGAATGTTGCTCTGAAGTGGCTATATTATGTAAATAACAGTAAAAATATTACAAGTGACATTGGTAATGATGGCAAGGTTATCTGTTGTGAAAGTCATGTGGACAGAATATGTTTATAAAATTACAGCATTATACACATATACAACTGGCAAGAAAAGAGAGAATGTGTTTCATTAAATATTAGATTTGGTGGTTAATATGAAAATTATTATTGCTGAGAACTTTGTAATTTAAGAGCAAAATGTAAAAAGAAAGTGAAAGATGTTAAAAATACAATAAATGATAATATGCGGTAAATTAGCTGTGTGGAATAGAAATCAATGAACTTATAAAAAAGTGGCAATTGGATTTGAAACTGATAATTCTATACTATCAGAAGGTTTGGATGTAGCAGATGGGGATATAGTAGACATGTTTTTCAAATCATATATTAATATGCATGGAGGTGATTTGAAAAAGGAGTATATTAAAATAAGAAACGGATTAAAAGAAGCATTGCAGTTATGGAGGGATCATTTAACCATGAAGGACTTTTATAAAAATTGGTCTAAATAGTGGACTTAATTTTAAAAGAAATATGAAAACTGTTTTTCAATGGCAGGATGATGTAAGAAAGGGAAAAAAAAGTAAAGTATAGAAATGTACTGGACAAGGTAGAGATGAATACAAGACAATATTATGATATGGAAAATTAAATATATAAAAAAATTGAAGGAATCGGGGTTAATAAATCCAGCTGTTTATGTCTGCTTCCTGAAATTTATATAGACTATTAAAGTGGGGATATGAAGAGAATGAGAAATTTTTATTGACACTAAAGGCCCAGTTTCAGCTGAAGAAAAGCAACCCCAAAGCATGATACTGCCACCACCATGCTTCACCTTGGGGATGGTATTCTTTTGGTGATGCAAAGTGTTGTTTTTGAGCCAAATGTACCTTTTGGAATTGTGGCCAAAAAGTTCAACCTTGGTCTCATCAGACCATAACACATTTTCCCACATGCTTTTGGGAGACTTGATGTATTGTTTTGCAAATTTTAGCCAGGTCTGAATGTTTTTCTGTTTAAGAAAAGGCTTCCATCTTGCAACCCTACCCCATAGTCCAGACATATGGAGAATATGGGAGATTGTTGTTACATGTAGGACACAACCAGTAATTGCCAGTAATTCCTAAAGCTCCATCAGTGTTGCTCTAGGTCTCTTGGCAGTCTCCCTGACCAGTTTTTGACTTGTCTTTTCATCAATTTTGGAGGGACGTCCAGTTCTTTGCAATGTCACTGTTGTCCCATATTGTCCCTACTTTTTGATGACTGTCTTCACTGTGTTCCATGGTATATCCAATGCTGTGGAAATTTTTTTGTACCCTTCTCCTGACTGATACTTTTCAACAATGAGATCCCTTTGATGCTTTGTAAGCTCTCTGTGAACCATGGCTTTTGCTGTAGCAGGCAACTGAGTAAATATCAGGAAAATCCTACTAGGACAGCTGAACTTTATTTAGGGTTAATCAGAATCTCTTTAATTGATGGCAGGTGTGTACCCAAGAAGACTGAATGCTGTAATTAAATGAAAAGGTTCTTCAACAAAGTCTTAGTTTAAGGGTGGGCACACTTATACAACCGGCTTATTGTACATTTTTAATATTTTCCCCTAACAGATTTGTTTGTTGTTCAATTGAATTGTATAGGTTATAGGTTATATTAAAGGTGGGAAAAGATTTGAAATGATTTATTGTGGTCTCATTTTTATATATCACAAAAACCTGGCATTTTAACAGCAGTGTGTAAACTTTTTATATTCACTGTGTGTGTGTGTGTGTGTGTGTGTGTGTGTGTGTGTGTGTGTGTGTGTGTGTGTGTGTGTGTGTGTGTGTGTGTGTGTGTGTGTGTGTGTGTGTGTGTGTGTGTGTGTGTGTGTGTGTGTGTGGGTGTGTGTGTGTGTGTATTATATATGTATGTATGGCCGAGACCAAATGTTCAAACTCATAAAAGTCCTAACACTGAAATAAAAACACATAAAACAAAAAAACACAAAACTAAACGTCTACAGCAGGGATGCTACACCCTCCTACACCCACCACACCCCCCTTACTTAAATATACCAACTCCAAGATCGCACTACATTGCAGAAATGGGAAATCTTCCCTTTCCGCTCTGTACGGAGATTTCCATTCAGTCCGATCGAACTTTTACAAGTTCGAACATATGGTCACGGCCATATGTGGTTCGAACTTGTAAATGTTCGATCGACTGAAGGGGACCCATATATATATATATATATATATATATATATATATATATATATATATATATATATATACACACACACACACACACACACACACACACACACACACACACACACACACACATACACACACACACACACACACACACACAAACACACATCCCTGTTGCAAATTCTGTTCTGCATTCAATTGGCTTCCATACTCCTCATTGAGAATAAAGCTGATGAGGCTGTTCCTGTTGAGTTCAAATCCTTGATGGCAAAATCCCTATTCAATCTTCTTAAAACAAAATCCCTGACAGTGAAGTTTCTTTGTGTCAGCCAGCAGTGATTATTATTTTTTTTTTTTGTAATTTCTCTTCTTTCTTTGCTCTGTGTGATGATGATGTTTGTACATATAAGCAAATGGGATATGTGTGGCTTTACCTCCCACAAATGGCGTGCCAGCCTTCCTGCACTGTAAAGGGTGTTTTACTGAAAAATGTCATCAGACAGAAGGTTCAGCTGTTTGCTTTCATCCAATTGAATCTTTTGAGGTTTGAAATTCAATGAGACATAAGTGAAACATGTTTAATTACTATGTTTTACTCTGATGATGCCCTAGGTATGGGCGAAAGCGCTTAGTCTTGATATCACTATTGTGAATAAACGTAACCACACTTGAGCAGTGTTGTGGTGTTTTTTTTATTTTTATTTTCATTTTGTGTTATATATGTCTAACTTCTAGGTTTCAATATTTTTTCATCCTTAGACTTATTTTTGATTTCTGATATTCTGATATGTAAACATGTTTTAGTAGATTGTTTGTCCTAGTTTCAGAAACAATTTTTGAGAAATGCCGGGTATAATGTAAGCAGTGATCAATATGCTAATCTGGGTACCAAATTTTATATAAACTTTTCCAGGAAAATTTCTACTAACTCATGTAAATGTGTCCCTCATTTAAAAGTGCTGATTTTCTGTAACTAATGCTCCTCCTAAACAGGAAATCAATTGTGGAAGGAATACTGCAATGTCATTGTGCCAGAAACTATTATGTTCAGATTAATCAGTACCATCACTGTCTGGAAATGCAACAGACGGACACAAACATCTGTTTTATGTTAGCTTGCTAAAAAAAGTAAATCCATTGTACTTTTCCCTACTGTTCTGATGACCATAAAACATCAGTAACTGTTTATTCCTCGTCAGTACAAAATCCTTGGTATAAACACATAAAGATATTACACTACCTGTAATTGGTTACTTCAGATCACACAGTGTATGTTAACTTTGGAGAGATGCTAAGGAAATAAACATTAGAGTTCCAAAGCATTTAGTTTCAAAATATCATCATCCTAGTATTTGGAGTACTGATTGTTGACGTATGACATCTTCTTAGTATACATCAAATAAATCCATCTCAGCTAGCAACAAATTCAGTTTTGAACATATTAATCAAAACACAGCATATTTTCCTGTCCCGTACACAGCAATCATACCCTACAGTTTTTTTCTTTACTAAACATTTTGATAAGACAAGCTATGCAGATTTATGCACTTCATGCATCACATATGTGCCCATCTATTCTCCCTGAATAACTGCACACTCATGTATTGTGCAGCTATTTGACCCTATGCTGTAAGTACACTATGGTTTACTTCCAATTGCTAAATGTTTTTTTTTTGACCTGGCTTTGATAAAATATCTGTCTTCATTTACTGGCACATTTAACATGCTGACACATAAATTCCTTCCTACTGTGCCAAAATAAGCATGAGAAAGCCATTCATTTTCAAGAAACATATAATCTGATGGTGTGAGGGACACAAGATGCACTTATCTACCCATAAAACGATCTTAGCAGTTTACCCCATCTAGCGCAAACTTCTCTTCACTTTTGCCAAAGTGTCTCTCCCATCTATCTCATGCATTACTAGAACTGTTGCCTTTGCCCTCAGGAAATGTGTTCCCATCACTGGTCTTAAACAGCCCACATGGAAATTCATGCTGCATTTCTTCATTCTTGCAGAAATTTGGAATAGACTGTGTAGTATGGGTCTATAGGGGTGGGAAGATGACATAATGGTTAAGGTGTTTACCTTAAAGACACAAGGTGCAGGGTTTGATTCTCCCATGGAGTAACTGGCTAGGCTTCAAATGTCTTAAAAGGGCAGTTAGCCTAGTAATAATCTATGAACCTATATCACTATGTCAAACTTTTAAAAGTTCATACACCATATGGTCAACACCATATGTTTGAACTTTAAAAGTTCGAAAATGTAATTAAAAAAAAAACACAAACAACTTACCTGAAGGTTGTAAGCAGTGGGGCAAGCCCCCCTGCACCCCCCACACCCCCTGCTACTTAAATATACCAACTCTGAGATTGCACTACATTGCAGGAAAGGGAATGCTTCCCTTACAGAGATCTCAGTTGAAATGTTCAAAGTTTTACAAGTTCAAACATATGGTTTTAACCATATGACGTTCAAACTTGTAAAAGTTCAACAATGTGAATGGGACGCCGTGTAGTACTTATACCATTGAAATAGTTAAATATTTTAGCTAAATAACATCAGCATTCCACTGAAACATTATTGCACAGATATTCATTCATACAGACTTGGAGTAACTGCACATTATCGTCATGTCTTTTGTCTTTATCCACATCATTCTGCCACGTAGATTTTTAACAATTACTTGCCATGCTTTCAAACTGCTGAGCTTCCTTGTAAATTTTATTCATAAAGGAAACCGAACACTTTGATGGACTTAAGTTAAGTTTTACCTGCTATGTACTGAACTATAATGCTAGGAATGTTATACTTAGTGGTTCCAATATAACGCTTTCATGCATTTTAAGTCATGACTTCAGTCAGGTTTGCCACAAAATGCAGATATAATGCCACACTGCAGGTGTGCTATAAGCTGACATAGCTAGGATCAGGCAAAGTGTTAAGGGATGCGACTGGCAGATGCTGGCTGAACATCATTTAATTTCACTGCATTACAGGCATTTATAAAACAATATTGGTAATGCATTTTTGGTCAGAACTGAATCCCTTTAGTGTTCCTTGCTGGCAAAACTGCGGGAGCTGCTTTTTACAAATGTAGGAAATACTCTTGTCACAGTTTAAAGAAAGGAAAAGCTTTTATTTGCTCTTCAAGTCCAAGAAGAGCTTTTTTTCGGCTTCTCAGCTTAAAGTTGGGAGCAACCAGATCCAGGGATAGCACTGGGTGTCAGAATGGCCAGCTACACCTCTAGAAGCTGTTTATCTATTCAGCAATATAAGGACTCTTATCTGCTATGAAATTTAAAAGTATTAGACAGTTCATCCCAGTAATGCTCTGCCATCATTGAATCCATAGCATTTATTGTAAAAAAAGTCATTAAGTGATACCACCAACCTCAGGCATAGTTTCTTTAATTGTCTTTTGTGCAACTTATCTGTCTTATTATTGCCTTAGCAGTAATACTGACCCAGCAGCTACCAAAGACATTCTTGATTGTGGAAGATTAAAACAGCTGTGGTTCTGCCCCCACATAAGGCAGCTGTACTAATGGTCAAGTTAGATAATGCATGCCTAAGATAATATCTGGATGAGACATTAGAACAAGGTCCCTTTCATCTCAGCTGCTGGGACTTGAAAGTTAAAGAGTCACTATACTTGTCAATAAACAACATAGATATTTAATTACAAAACACAACATTCAGAAAAATACAAAAAAATGCAAAGAAACCAAATACAATGTATCACACACACAAATATAATGCACCTGTAAAATATGTAGGAAAAGAAATCCCCCCCCCCCCATACACTCCCTGGATAATCCAGAAAACAGCATGTGCAGGTTTTGTACAATCAAACCAATAAATTCAATCTAACACCTCGGTATTCATTTATTTGTTTCTTAATCATGTTTGTGAGCTTATCAATGAACTTTTGTCAGTCATGCTCCTAGCCAGCGGCAGTAGAAATAAAAATGATAATAACAAATTTAAAGCAGCATCAGTCTTATTAGAGAATACGAAGATCATACACTAAACAAAACAATCCAACAGTAAAAAATCTCAATCAGTTAACCTAAAAACAGTTAACTGCATTTTCCAAAAAATATTATTGTGACATTTCTGTAAACTAATCGTCTACTTTGTATATAGGTGGCGGAATAAAAAATGTACCAAAATGTATTATTTTTTATAATCCTACCTGCCTCAAAAGAAGTTATGTACACTCTACCTTTGACTTTAAAAGTTGAAATTCATTATATCTATGTCATAACTTCACATGAAAATAGTCTAAACCTGCCATATGTATAGTACTTGTTAACAATTACCAGAAAACTTCACATGAAGCAGATATAAAACATAGAGGCATACAACATCTGAACTTCCCAGCCAATCTAAACAACCCATCAAAGCCAAATCTATACTTATAATAAATAAAAAGCAAAACAAACCAAAAAGGGAAACCAAAAAGATAAGTGTACACAAACTCACAAGTACACACAAAAAATTAAATGAATATAGGAAATGAGAACAGCATCTCCCATCACTTCAGTGTAAAAATAAAAATAACATCATATGCTGCACACACACAAAATGCACACAGGTGTAGATCTTGTTATTGACATGTATATGGTTTAGTTTCATTACCCTAAGTTATTCATCAGGCAGAGTGCGGGTATCTGTTTCATTGCTAAAATTGTACATATATGCTAGTGTTGTAGAGTACATGATAGGTACAAGCAAGCAGTAGCTCATACAGACAGAATTCTGTTCTTGCACATTGTACAAAGAAAAGTGGTAATACACCTGTCAGTACTAGGCAGTGAAGGTTTTATACCCTCCAGATGTTTTCCTGTGAGTATATTGTTGCTACAATAGCTGCCACGGCAATGCCAGAGCCTAGGCCTGATTCCACTGCCACCCAGCATGCCCAGCCAGCCCCTGAATCTGCTCCTCAAGAGGCTGGTGCTGCCTCCCTGATAGCTGATCCTGGGGAGAGCAATGTGCCATCCACCCCTGCCCCTCATGGTTCTTCACTGGTTGGAAGCACTGTTGATCCCACTGGTGGTTCTGCCAGGGGTGAGCAGTTTGTAACCCAAAGGAAGCTAGAAAAGGTAGGAGACTGGTGAATTGATGCTCACATCAGCCACCTATAAAGACCCTTCCTGTGGCTAATAGAGTTGTGTCTCTGCCTGGCCCTGCCAGAACCATCCTGGCCAGGACCCAGTGGCCTTGAAAAAGACAATAAGCAGTATTATTACCTTTGTTACCCACCCCATCACATTCTTCCTTTACTTTTTTCCTTGTGTGCTTCCATCTGCTTGTTGGCCTTTTTGCTGCTAAGCTATAGTCTCATTTCCATCCCTTTTCTAATTAAAAAATATGTTTAAACAATGAAGTCACCCCATTAAAGTAGCATTTGTCTTTTCTCATCTTCTCATTTATTAGTGCATGTGCATACGGCAAAGTGAGTGCACCATCTATGTTTGACAATTTTGCTTATCTTAGTCCACAGCCACTACTATGAATTTTTCTTCCTCAGCTAGCAGTAGTGTAACCAGGGTTCGGTGAAGGGGGCGACCTCCCTGGAAAACAAAGTGATAAGGGAGGTGTGATTGGCAGATCCTAATTGGTCTTCAGTGGATTATCAGCATTCAGAAAAGAATATGAGTATTGCATCTGTGGTCAGAACTGACGTGCTTAGAGCGCACTGTGTTGCATAAACTCCAGCAACTGTTTGTTGCAAATGTAGTAAGCAGTTTGCTACAGTTTAAACCTGAAGAAGTTTTTTTTTTCAACTAAAGTGTTTTAGCATTCAGAGTGCATAAACTGTAACAGCAAACTATTTGTGACAGTTTAGAGAAACAGAAGAGCTTTTTTCTGCTCTTCAAGTAGGAAGAGATTTTAGAGGGGTGCTCCAGAATGGGGAGTGGCCCCGAGCACTAGAATAGCTAGCTACCCCTCTACATCCAGCTCCTCCTCTGTGTGTGTGTGTGTGTGTGTGTGTGTGTGTGTGTGTGTGTGTGTGTGTGTGTGTGTGTGTGTGTGTGTGTGTGGTATTAGTAATTAGCTGCCTTTTGAGCTCTGAGTTTCCACTTTCCCAATTGATAATGAGCTCTCAGCTGTATCACACCTGGATAATAAACAGAGAGAGGCTAACTGCCATTACAGTGAGCATGTTTCTGAAACCCATGAAATGTGTCTGTCATCATCTGTACTTCTATTTTTAATGTACTCCCTGCTATTTTTGATTTTTCTGCCAATTTCCATTAGTGTTTATACTGCATACATTTGCAGTTGTTTTTGTCACTATCTATATTCTCTATGGATAGGATTCATAGACATGTTACATACTACTCAGTGCAGCATTGCACATGAAGTAGATATGCACAGGTGTGCTGCAGTTCGTACCAGAAGATAGCATTATAGGGTAGTGAAAAAAATAGATAGGTAGATTAGATAGATAGACAGATAGATAGACAGATAAACAGATAGACATATAGAGAGATAAATATAGATACATATATACATGCATATAAATTGTGCATATATGTGTGTGTGTGTGTGTGTGTGTGTGTGTGTGTGTGTGTGTGTGTGTGTGTGTGTGTGTGTGTCTATATATATATATATATATATATATATATATATATATATATATATATATATATATATATATATATATATGTGTGTGTGTGTGTGTGTGTATATATGTAGTCTGATTCCAGAGTTAGTACATATAGTTTGAGTGATGCAACATTGGAGGGTGTGGGGGCGCAGTCCCCACCTAGTTTGGTTTTATATCATCCAGTGTCTGTTAATAAGGTAAGTAAGTAGCTTTTAATTTTAGAAAGAGTTAGTCGTTGGTGTTGTAAGTGTGCATTTTTTTCTTTTATAGTTTTCATTTGGTGAGATGAATTGTTGGTGATATTTGTGCGGTTTATTTGGTATTGCGAACCTAGGTTTTGTGAATGTTAATGTCATTTCTGATTAAATGTTTGATATTCAAGGATCTGTGCATATTTTGTTATGACAAGCAATTCACAGGTTTAGGAAAACACACCATGTCTATGGCTTAACATTTTGTATTTTGCAATTCAGCATTGTAAGCTTTCAGTATACTGACATTCAGTCAAATGAGTTTTCAGTATTTTAAACATTTGTGATTGTGGACTCAGTCAAATTAATTTCAGTATCTTGAGCTTTCAGTCATGTGAAGTGGACCTATATATATATATATATATATATATATATATATATATATATATGTATATATATATATATATATATATATATACACATAGATATACACGTATATATATATATATATATATATATATATATATATATATACACACACACACACACACACACACACACACACACACACACACACACACACACACACACACACACATATATATATACAGAGCTATGTTGATCCATAGAAAGTAAATTTCATCGAAATGTACAAGATAGAACTCACTTTCACAAAAGTGCATTTTATCGAAAATGCACTTTCACCAAAAAAAAAAAAAAAACAAAACCAACATGCCAAAAACTAAAATGATAAAACAGTACTCATGTTTATGCAGGGGGCAGCCCCCCACACCCCCCTAATTTAATATTCTCACTCCGAGATCACACTACAGAGAGAAAAAGGGAATATTCCCTTATCCCCGCTGTACCGCGATCTAAGCAACAGTTTGCTTAGTTGTACAATCAACAGTACAATTGATGTACAACTAAATCTACATGCAAACAACTATTTGCTTAGTCACCTTTCAGAGAAAGTGCATTTTCGTCAAAATGCACTTTCACGAAAATTAGTTTGATCATATACGTGTACTTTCGATCATAAGACCAAGACATATATATATATATATATATATATATATATATATATATATATGTGTATGGATTCACTTCATAACACTGAAACTCAAAACACTGAAACCAAAACACTGAAACTTCAAAATCTTGAAAACTCAAAACAATGAAACTCAAAACATTGAAAACACATATCATACATACACTGAGTTTAAACAACATAAATCATAGCACTTTCCACCAAGTGTAAGAATGGGAGCAAGACCCCTTGCACCCCCCACACCCCCTGCTACTTATATTATCAACTCCAAGATTGCACTTCACTACACTAAGTGCAGACTTGGAGTTGATATATTTAAGTAGCAGGGTGTGTGGGGGGCACAGCCCCCTATATGGGGGTGCAGAGGGGTTTCCCCCCTGCTTACACTTGGTGGAAAGTGCTATGATTTATGTTGTTTAAACTTAGTATATGTATGACGTGTTTTCAGTGTTTTGAGTTTTCAGTGTTATGAAGTGAATCCATATATATATATATATATATATATATGTATATATATATATATATATATATATATATATATATATATATATATATATATATAGTGTGTATGTGTAAATGAGGATATAATGAACTGCAAATGAAGGTGAATAGTCAAATTAAAACATACAAACATGCCAATGTAATTAGTGTGAAAGAAAGTCATGATTCATAAGTCATAGATCTCAGAAGAACAGCAAGTTGGTTGCCAGTATAAAAGTAAAAAGCACATGGAAGGTTGCAGAATTGCGAGCAGAAAACATCATTGGAGTAGTAGCAACATAATTTATTATCTATAAATGTCACTGCCTCACAGTTGGTAGTGTGAAGCAGAGGCAGGCTGCAGTACAAAAACTTGTACAAGTCATATATCCCATACAAACAGCTAACTGACTAGGAGGAGGATGGACTACTTTTGCATACTATATGGACATTGGTTAACATAAATGGCCCACAAATGGGATCAAAAGAAATACATGAACTTTCTGTAACAGTGGACACCAAGGTATATGTATCTGATATCATGCTAGTTGCATGGACCTCTTGGGTTTATATCTACCTTAAGAATATTTAATATATTTCTCAATACACTACCACAGGTGGCTTATATATTGTCCACCTACCTGACTACAGAGTACTATAGATTACATGCATGACAATAAAGACCTTTCCTGGTGTACGCTGACAGTGGTGTATGTCAGTAGAAAA
The DNA here is from genome assembly GCF_019279795.1 of Protopterus annectens. Lineage (NCBI taxonomy): Eukaryota > Metazoa > Chordata > Ceratodontiformes > Protopteridae > Protopterus > Protopterus annectens. The sequence continues at coordinate 503,955,600 of NC_056732.1, read as the reverse complement.
GGCTACCATTCTGTAAACAGTCAGGTAATGTATGACACATAGGGGCTGATATCAATGTATCTACATAGCACTTTGGCAGTGTCCCTGATTAGTACAGCTGGCATACAAGTCATCTATATTGCCATTTCCTACATGGTGAAGTTGCACAGGGACATCTACTTGGTAAGTACAGGCACTGTGGTAATCTGACACATGTCAGCTGAGTGTGCACACATCTGACCTTCCCTACATGTCTTTATTGTGTTTCAAGTGGTGCAGGATACCCGCTATAACCCTAGTTGATGACACCCACATCTTTGTAAAAACAAGCTACATTACTGAGTATGTGTTTGGTCTGCAGAAACCTTGTTCTGATCCCTACATATTTCTGGTGGACTTTGCAGTATGCCCCTGTCATGGCCTGCAAGCTGTCCATAGCATGATGATTGGATACTGCAAAATATGATCTTATATGCAGGACATTCACCTATATTAATAAACTCTGGATGACCAACTACATCAACCACTTTTTAAACCACCTACTCAAAATCATACAGTGACAACAGTGAAGCCAAGTAAAACAGCATCCCCACCCCTGCTTGGTCTACAGCAGTGCAGGTAATGCAATAGCTTATCATGATCCAGCTCTAGGGACACTGAAAACCACTCAGTGATAGTACAATGTCACATAAAGCAAACATGATGTATGTACTAATACATATGGAATATTTTCGGGAGTAGGTCATTGACTCACATTGTGCATCAGACATCTCTACATACACTACACAGGAGAGAGAAAAGGGAGTGGGTCACAGTTATAATTCTGTACAAGGGGCACAATGACATGTTTCTGTCAATATAGTGTCAGTAGTGCAACATGTCACTAGAGGCAGATATGTGGGGGGGTCTTGCAGCAGGAATTATTCAGAGTCATAGACAGTGTTCTCTTGTGACTGAAAGGGTGTGGTATTAACTGACTGGAAGATGGGACCAATTTACTGACTTGATATGACAGGACTACAGGGCCCATGTAACAGGAATGGTGTAGTACTTCAAGTCTACAAGTGTCTTGCCACTGGAGACCAGTATTCATCACCTTCCACTACATGGCATGATGGACTGTCATGCTTTTAGTGTAATAAGTGAGGCCTGTGCACTCTCTGATCACCTGCCATTATGAATTCTCCATGTACATATCCATCACCAACTATAAGCAACACTGCTTGACAAAGCCCTGATGGTGTAACTTGCAATCTTGCAGTTGCAGGTGGGCATGGCAAAACTAAGTACCACCACAGTCAACATGATACCCATCATTGCATAATCTCTGGAGTTTATGGCCTGAAAGAGGTGTCTGCAGTGCTGGGTGACATCTTAATGAATACTATAAAACACAGCATTCAGGTCTGTCTTAACCTGGGCAGCTGCATACTGTGGCTGAATGACAGCCCTGTACATCTGCTGATGGTGGCTTATTGCCACCCACATACCAGGGACCAGCAGTGACATGAGACAACACTGGGTATCTATGCTTAGCTACCATACAGTGGGTATAGCCACATCAGATGCAGTGCACCCCTCAACAGCTGCAGATGGAGCAGTGCTGGCACTGTCTGTTACAAGGAAACTGGCCAGTAGAGATGGTAAGCATTCTCACTGCACATCTTTGAAGTTAGCTGTGAGTCAGGCTGCACCTTCTCCCTAAACAATGGATGGGGGGGAACCCAGAACAGACACAGTCTGTGTCAACGTGTCATCAGCCTGTGACTCAATATCTGTCTTATCACCATTACTGGAATCTGCATGATTGCTGATATCAGCCGTTTGTCTTGCCTTGGCCCCTGCAGTTGTCACTGTAGAAGTAATTTGGTATGTAAATTCCCTTTCCTTAAAAAATGCATCATAGTGGCAAAATAATTTCTCTTGTACCCACAAGCCTCAAGTTTATTTAAAAGACTGCACTTCCATCTTCTCTTCCAACAAGCTACTATTCAAGAAGGGTTAGTAATCTGCCATCTAATGAATGGGCAGGCTCTGAATCCCTCTTTATAACATTCCATAAAAGTGCTATAGTCTAATTGCCAAGTACCTTCAAGATATTATAAATATTTTTAACTAGGGATGCTTTCATGTATTTCTGAAAAGGATCAATGATTATTTATCTACTCAACACAGTGAATTACTCTAGCTCTCATCATATTGCCCTGTTTTTCTTCTCTGTCTGTTCTCTAAAGTCCTAAATGGCCACTCACATCACTTCAATGGCATGGCTTCAGAAAGGGGTTGAGTAATTCAAGCACCACACTCTGCCTCACTAACTACATGATATCCAACATGGGTCAAGGAAAATTCACCACAGCAGACCTGAGCAATGCCTTTGATTCTGTTCAGTAACCTCCACATTTAAAAGAACACAGTGCTGATATCACCTCCCTCTCTTTGCTAGATATACAGATGCTAGATATACTTAGGTAATGGAACAACTAACAATTCTTTTGATTGTCAGGGCACATAACCTGTTTCTACAGTTCTCTGAAAAAATACACTTAGACAAAGCATAAGAATTTCTAAAACAGACTAAAGAAAATTTACATAGATCCCAACATGACCCACTGCAGAAGAATACATTTTTCCCAGATCTCCAGTATTAATATGTCCAAATAAATTAGGACTATCTCCATCCAAAATAATCAAAAACTCATTCTTTATACAATTAGGTTCTTTACAGACATCTATTGTATCCAAAAATAAATCAGTCAAATATTCTATAACTACAATTATTTAATTATTATGCACAATATTCTAGTTGGTCTTCTTATGTGTAATTTGATTAAGACATTTGAAAAAAGTCTTCTTATTATCAGGAACAAATTATATCAATTTCATCTCATAATTTCTTTTGGATGCCCTCAAAAATCTCCTAAATATGGTTCTGTTATTCTTATACCTAGCCTCATTACTTTCATTTGGATCTAGTCTATATTATTTCCATAGAAACTTTATTATTTTATTAAATATATCAAGTTCATAGTTCAAATTGCTATACATATGAGAGTCTATTACCTTTTATGTTAGGCAGTTTTCATCTAATTACATATCATCTAAATAAATCGTCTAATACACATTTAATCTAAAATACTTCTAGTCCAATCTTATTTCATCTAAAATTTCACATATTTTCTTTTTTTTTTTCGCAATAAGACAAGCCCTCCCCCAGCCACTCACTTAAATATACTAACTCCACATTTGCACAACTGCGGAGAAAAGAGAAAATTCCTCATGCAGTAAATCACTGCAGTCACAGAAACACAAACTTCCAGGGAGAGAGAAAGAGAGAGAGAGAGATACAACATAAGAGAGCATTAGCAAGGCAAAAATACTGACCAAACCAATTTGCATTGTAATTTCCACGATCCAAAACCGTACTAGTAGTCATTTTCTATAGCCTTACACACTTCTCTGTTAAATGCGTTTCAGTCATTTGTGTTTAGATCAGTTGTGACACTTTTTGTAGATAAAATGCACTATAGGTAAAATGTCACATATCTATGTGTCTACCTACCTACCTATATATATTCTAATGACACTAACTGCAAACTCTGAACAGAAACAACTGTCATTTTTCATTTACATTTTTGCCCATTGTCATGCCAAAACATTTTGGAAGAAGCATGAAACTCCCTAAAAAGACCTAGTTCTTATCCCCCCAGCTAAAAGAAAATCAAAGTAATTTACAATGGAAAGGTAGTTTAGTCTTAAAGGTACCAAGGGACCTCCCAGCTCACGCCATACATAGCAACAGAAGGATTTTACTTTTCTGAATACTGCAGCTTGTGGTTTAGTACAGTGGATATTATTTGATTTCTCTCCATTTAATGCTGTTCCAGAATGATGAGCAAATAAAATATGGTTTGCTTAACTGCATACTGCCTTGAATAACAATGCCCAGTCCAATGATTTAACAGTGTCAGTGCACACTTGTCTTTGATCCAGAAGTCTGTGGATTCTATTCCCACATCAGGTAGATTGATTGCTGACACTGCAGCATAAGTTGGGGAGCTGTACTCCTGAGTTTACCCTACTTGTGATGAGACATTTAATTGAAGTCCTGTCTGCCTGAGCTGGTGGTAGCTCAGGTGGTTATAAAAGATCCCTCAGCACCTAATGAAAAACTAGGGGTTCTTTAATTAAAACATTATTTACAATACTATTTACAACCTTATACACTGTACGGTTTTCCATTATTTATCTTCTGTTATTGTCATATAATCATGAATATCTTAATTTCCATTATGTTAAACTTGTAACATTGTTATCCTTATTTGGTCCTCCAATCCTTTTTTTGCACAACCACCATCTCATTTTTCTTAAAATTACTGCTAGTCTCCATTTATCATTAAATATGATTTCATTTATCCTATCATTCCAAATGGTCAACACAATGGAAAATAATATTTTATCTGTTTTACTAACACATTTCTTATTTTATGGCTATAATATCCATACATAATCATATTCATATTCACATTTATTTCATTTACCTCCTTTAAATTTCTGAAGAACTTTTCTTCACATCATTTTTCTACAGTTTTGCAACTTTTATACATTGTAAGAAAACATGTGCTGTAGTTTCTTCTTTACCAAAATATATACAAATTCACTGTTTTTTTTATATGATACATTTCCTTCTACTGGTAATTTATTAATAATTTCTTCTTCTTCTTCTTTCTGCTTTTCCTGGTTAGGGGTTGCCACAGCAGATCACCTGTCTGCTCATGATTGGCAGTGGAGTTTTATGGTGTTGAGTTGCCAGCTCAGCGCCCAACCTTCCACAGAAAGCACACACATGCACACACTCAAACCTAGGGCCAATTTAGAGTGTCCAATCCACCTACAGCATGTCTTTGGGGTGTGGGAGGAAACCAGAGCACCTGGAGGAAACCCACGCGACCACAGGGAGGACATGCAAACTCCGCACAGAAGGCACCCCAGCCGAGGATCAAACCGGAGATCCTCTTGCTGTGAGGTGGCAACGCTAACCGCTGCACCACCGTGGCCACTTGGTAATTTATTAATCACTATAGTACAGTGGTAACATTGTTGCCTCACAGCAAGAGGTTCTCCTGTTCGATTCATGGTTGGAGTGCTTTCTGTGCGGAGTCTGCATGTCCACCCCATGGTCGAGTGGCCTCCAAAAGGCATGCATGAATGGGCATGCCTTCGCTGAAGTTGGGCTTCGGGCTGGCAATTTGACACCATAAAAAAAAATCTACTGCCAATCATTAGTGGACTGAAATTCTGCTGTGGCGACCCCTAACCAGGAAAAGCCAAAAAGACAAAGAAGAAGAAAAATCTCCATAAAAAATAATTGTTTTATAGGTTTATCATTTTCATTCAGTAGCTCAGCCCAAATATCAACATAATAATATTGTGTCCTGATATTTTTATACTTCAATTTTCTCTCATTTTCTATTTCATCAATTTTTATTTTCCATAAAAGATTTTTTCTTGATAACATCTCATTTATTTATTTAAACATTCGTTTCCACTTTTGAATTTTTTTACATATCTCAATGCCACTCATGCTTGTACTTTAGTAAAATTACCACTGACTTTTCATTTTTATCATTTATACAAAACAAAACTTTATACAAATTCAAATAAGCAGCATAAAAAACTGAGTTTATTAATCCTAAATCTCAATTTTCCTTATCCATGTAAAAGACTCTTGTCTTCATTGGATTCAATCTCAAATCCCATATAAAAGAAAAAAATTGCTTGTAGTATTTCTTTTTCATAGATTATTGGCAACATATATACACTACCTAAATCTACAATCTTTCTCAGTATGACTGAATGAAGTATTTTTTTAATCAAACAATAGTTGTTTGTTTTGCAAAAACAAAAAAGCTTCATTATTTAATCTGTTACCCTATTCCATTTGTCCTCATTTACATTTATATCCCATATCTTATTCCTAACACAGATATTTCATTAAATGAAAAATATATTCTTCCTGTCTTTATTATATCACACAGTGCATTACTTTTTCTTTATTTAAAGTTGTGCCTATTATTTTTAAACATTGATGTACATAGCATATAACTTCTTTCATTCAGACTTTGTTTCTCATAATCAATTTAATATCATCTGCATAAGTAAACATAGGTTCATAGGTTGGTACTAGGCTATTGACCTTAGGGCCTATACAAGCTTAGCCATAACAATTTCCTGGCTATTTCTTTCCACAGTATTTACTTCCTTGGACCCCTGTCTAGCAGGGCAGCTGACGTGATCCCCGGGGTGAGTTTCCTATCTCCCATCCAATCATCAAGGTTCATTTTGAAGAGGGCCAAAGAGGCACTCTGCTTGACACATATGGGCAGTCTATTCCAGAGTCTGGGGAGTCTCTGGGTCAGGAACCTATCCCTCCAGCATGTTTTGTTCATTGTGATGACAAGGTTTAGATCCCTGGAGCATGTGGCTCTGAGGGATTTGGATTTCTTTAAGTGTAGCATGTCCAACAGCTCTGGGTTTGACATGGCCTTGTATGTTAAGCAGAGATTGCCTTTTGGTAGATGATATGTGACAGAGTATAGGTGGAGTTTTTTTAGATGGTCAGCATAGGGCATCTGCTTTAGGCCTGTGATTCTTTTAGTGAGGTATTTCTGCGGCCTTTCCAGTTGTTACAGATGTTTTGAGAGGTATATACCAAACAGGGCATTGTATTCTATAATGGGTCTAATGAGGGATGAGTATAGTGGGACAATGACCTCCTTTTTTCTGGATGAAAAGCCCTTAATGATGAGGTGTGCCACATAGAAGGAGTTCCTGACTGTTGTGGCAATGTGGTTATCAAAGGTGAGACCACAGTCTCTTATCACACTCGGTGTTTAGTGTACTGCCACCTATGTGGTAATTCACGGGTACATGTTTTTTTCCCAAAGGGAATAACTATACATTTCTTGGCATTCAGCTTAAGCCCATGGCTTTGGCACCAATCATCTGTTTCTGTAAGGCCCTTTTGTAGAATATCCACATCATTTGGGGATTCAGTAATGGCTCCCAGTTTGCAGTCATCTGCAAGCTTTGTTAGCCAGAGTCCTTTAGTGTTGGCCTGTACTTCAGAGAAGTAGATGCCAAACAAGAGCGGTCTCAGGACTGAACCCTGAAGTACTCCACTTGTCACTTGTCTGGAGCTGGATTTGGAGGCAGCTTCTTTTACAGTGTGGGTTCTGTTAGTAAGCCAGTTGGCAACCCATCGAGTGACGTAGGGATTAATGCCCAGCTTAGTAAGTTTATCTATGATTCCAGAGTGGGAGATGGTGTTGAAGGCCTTGGCGAGGTTCAGATAGGCTGTGTGGACCACCTTACCCTTGTCCATGGCTCGGGAGACTGATTTGAAGAAGTCAATCAGGTTCAGGAGACAAGATCATCCCTTCATGAACCCAAACTGCATGGGGTCCAGTGTTTGAAGGCTGCCAATGTCTTTGTTTATAAGTTCCATTATAATACATTCCATGGCCTTGCAGATCAGGCTCGTCAGACTGATGGAGCAGTAGTTCCCGGGATCCAAGGTGGATCTCCCCTTGTGGAGTGGGATAACTGTAGCTGTGTGCCACTCAGTGGGCACGAAACCTGAGGTGAGGCTATGATTAAACATGACACTTAGGTGAGGTGCCAGTTCATTTTGTAGTTCATGCAGTACACAGCCTGGGATGTTATCTGGTCCCATGGATGCTCGTTTCTTAGCTTTGGAGAGTGCGTTTTTTATCTTTGTGGCCATTATTACTGGAATTCAGCAATCCTTCGGTATTGAGATGGGCCATTTAGGTGTGAGAGGGGGATGAAGTTTGCACTGAATCGATCTGCCGTGATATTGGCTATATCTGAATATTTTATAACTGGATTTTTCATCCGTTGATTAGTAATATAAGTAGCACCTTTCATATGCAAATTTACATCTCTATCTAATTCATTCAAAACTAGTGATATGCTACTCATAGGACATCCCTGACATATGCCATTCTTTATATATATTTTTTTTGCTTAACCATCCATTAATTAAAATCTTACTTTATTTTTATTATATACAGAACAACATACATTCTTATTTTTCTCACTAGTGTTATACTCTTCCATAATTTTCCAAAATAGTTCATGTTGTACTGTATCAAATGTTTTAGTCAAATGTCCTATTATGATCTTGGTTTTATCAGTCCTGTTTATAACATCGTCTACAATTTCCCTTACTATTAATAATAATTCCTGACATCCTTTTCCCTTTAAACTACATATACTATTTTCCATAATATGTTTCATACTACTTTCCATTCTGTTCTGAATTATTTTCATAAAAATTTTATAATCTGCATTGTTCAATACTATTGTTCTCCAATTTTCAATGTTATTTTCATTTTCCTTTTATCCATATAAATTTAAGCATAAAATTGCATAAATATTTACTCAGAAAATCATTTAACCACTCATTCATAACTCATAACTTTTAACTAGTACTTCTTTTACTGTCAGTCCATAAAATGCTCAGAAAAGTAGTATCATATTCCATCTGGTCCTGAAACTGACTATAAATACGGAATCTCATTTTTCCATTTCATTTTCTTGTTTGTTAATTTTTTAGCATCACATTCTTTTTTCTTTGTATTTTCTTCCTATCTGAAAACATTTTCTTTGCATAATTTATTATGATATTCACAATTTGTTCCTAAGATCTGCTTACCTCTCCTCAATCATCTTTCATTTCTGTCATTTTACTAGTATTTTTTACTATGCTACTCAAATAAGTTGATATTTCCTCTCTTTTACCTTGTATGTAACGCATTTGCTTAAATAATACATCTTAAATTTTCTTTTAATTCTTTTCATAAATTCTCCATTCTGTCACAAAATATTCTCTATCATTTCTTTCCAAATCGTTTATCCATGTATGCACATTTTTTATACATTTTTTCCACTTTTTTTACATCTGACCGCCATTCTAAAAACATTTTTTTATATTTTTCTGTAAGAGTTAGTCACCATTCAGACCAGTTTTTATAACATACTCTAGTGGAAATGCGATCTTTCCAGAACTGCATACTTATTTTCTTCCCATTTTCATCCCATAACTTCTCATTTATTCTTTTTATTCCTTTTCCCACTCTGATATGTTACCACCAAGTAAATAGAGGAAAAATGCCCAAACCAGTCAACCAAAACCAAGAAATCTCCAAATTGGGCATCAAAAGGAAGGATGGACCAGCTAAATGTAAAATCCATGATCACTTTTATTGAACACAAAATGATCGAACTAATACACCACTCATAAATGCATTAACTATTATCACTGCATTTTTGTCTTACCAAAGGAAGACTTCATCAAATGTGGATTTTACATTTGGCTGGTCTATCCTTCATTTTTGTGCCCAAATCTGTTCCTTATTTCCCTGCATCTCTATCTACATGGTCATATGATCTGAAAAGCCTGTTCCAAGTGTCTCATCTTTAGTTATATTTAAGCCTTGGGATGCAATAAAATAATCTGTTTCAGTCATATATACACCTTCACTATATGTCCACAAATTATTATTCCAAATCTTTAAATTGCCACATTTTATAACTTAAAAAATGTATTAACATCATGTCCTCTGTTCTCTTTTCCTCTCAACTCACAATTAAAATCTCCTGTTGATATTATATTTATATTAATTAATACATAATCCAGAATTTTATGAAATGAATTCTCGATTTCTATGGCATCTGAGATCTACAATAGTTAATCTTCCCAGCATTACCAATGTTATATTCATTATTTCACTGACTTCCTACAAAGTATAACTATGCCAGAACATAGTTTTTTTCCTCAATTCCATATTGTATCTTTTCAACAAAGCTTCTTTGTTTGCAGTCTTTCTTCTAGTGTCAAGAAATCTTACATCTTCCAATATTATTACAGTGAGATCACACTTACTACACCAATTTAGGATTTCTATTCTTTTACTTATATGTTTAGTACTATTTCAGTTTACTGGAAGAAGTCGAAAATTGTCATTATGTCTATGTTGCAAATTACCAGAAATTATGTAAAATGGAAGTATTTATGTCATTTGCATTATCCATTCCTTTTTTTCTGTTTTACACTTATCCCTCTAAACTTTCTTTTTCTGAATCTTACTATTTTTGCCAATAGATTTTTTTTTATTTTTACTATTTTCCAATTTATATCTTCCTGATCACTTATTTTCAGAACCTTCTTCTGTAATATCTTCTGTTCCATTGTTCTCTTTATCCTGTCTTTATTTTTGCCCTGATCTTGGTTCCCTACTTCCTCTTTATCTTCTACCAGGGCCATTTTCTCTCCATATTCCATCCTCACTTTTGTTTTCTTCTTTTCCATCCTTTTTCTCTGGCCTACATTATATATCCATAAATGCCCAATATAGTTACATTTATAACATCTCAATTTATACTTTTTGCATCATGATCAGTTTCCCCACAAATATAATATTTCCTTTTATCATAGTTAATTTTCAAATTATCATCTTTTTCACAGAAAAAAAACACGTTTTAGGTTGTCCCCAATATTTTACAAGACCTCTGTTACCTTCTACCATTATCATACAATGCAAATAAACTATTTTTTCTCCATTTTCAATACAATAAGACAGTCCCATTCACCAGTCCCATTCACCAGTCCATCATCTTCTGTCATCATGCACTTTGCTAATGTCCATAACTTCTTTACAAAGTTTACTTAAATTTCTCTTTAAAATCTCTTTTTCAACTTCAGCTTGACATTGAACATGTATTTTCTTTTTTGTTTTTCAGTGAAATGCTTTAACCACATAGACATCTAACAATAAAATAAATAAATAATAAAATAAATGCATTCTTTACATGAGAATAAGGAACATGGTACACATCTAGTACGGCCATCCTGCTAGAATACAGCCGGGCAACTGTCTGTAAGGATCGCCACCAGTTGTAATATTACTGTGCATAGTGTACAGCTGCAGCGGCTATGCTATGAAGCCGTATTGCTCTATGGCAAATTGCTGCTGCAGCCATTTGGTTTTGGTGATGTAGCTCGCATGGAAATGTCTTGCAAGCTACACACCGGAACCCGATATTTTGTGAATTTTAAATGTTAGTAGGCTAACAGTCTCTACAAGTATTTTTTCATTTTCTAATTTTCCTAAACTTAGTTTTTGTTTCTTGTTTTCGATCATTATATTGACCGTTTTCATATCACAGGCATGAGACACATAACTGCCTGTCACAAAGCACTAAAAATATAATGTTAATTCTAGCCCTAAATTGTAAATTTCAGAATTATCTACTAAACATTAACACAACCCTGCTAACTATAAATCATTGTACCTCATAATAGAGATAATACTTAAAAGGGACACTGCAATTTCTGACTTACTATTTATTCCCCATAATAGAAATGTGTCACAATTCCAAAGGTCATGAATGCTATCCTTGGAATTATAACACTTAACATTTCTTCTGATATATACACCCCGTTAGTGACAGTCCTTTTCTGAAGTGTTGTTAAAAGCAACTGAGTATCTAAAGTTTTTTCTTGATTGTAATCTGCTGTCCAAGTTCTCTTTGCACTGGGATAAACATACTTGTAACCAGTTCTACTGTGAACTGGTGGCTACCATAAAGCCAAAAATCCAACATACCAAAAAATAATCCCCAAAACACAGGAGAATGAAATATTTAACTTTAAGCATTTTGTTTGCAGGGGGTAAACTCCCAGCACCTTGATGTAGGGGGCAGGTTCCCACACAGTCCCGAATGTATATATACCAACTCCATGGTTGTACCAACTTGAGGAATGGATGACTATTCCAAAATAAGTGAATTATTAACAGTGCTTATTCAAAAGTCACACTGGCAGTTATTTCCCATGGAGAACAGTGTTCAATGTTCTGCCTCTCAATGCTTTTTCTTGAGGATAACTGAAGCTTGGGGAATTTTGCCTCAGCCATCTATAAAGGAGCTCTTGTGACCATATCAAATAACAAAATGAAGCTTACTTATTGGTTTATTCAGACTTGAGATAAATAAAATATTTTACCTCATTGCCAATATCCATACTGTCATGTCTGTGAAGCCGAGGTAGCAAAAGTCACTACAGTTCATTTAATGTCACAGAAAAGAATAAAAAAGCTTTTTTGGATAAAAGGAGGTAGTTGTCTTTGGTGCTTCTGTACTGTAATCATTGGCAACTTTTCCTCAGGAACTAGAATGACATTTTTTTTTCCAGTACGCATTCTGCAAAAATATTAAATTACACACTTTTTTTCATTACATTTTTGCTGTGTGGGAAAGTTCCAAAGTTGAACTACAAGAGTTTTTGTGCTATTCATATCACCACTAAATTGTTATACTTAATAGAAAATTGTTCAAGAGATACAGTTTGGTTTCTTGAAGTCAAGCTTATTTAGAATAAGATAAGGCACTCCTACTTATAGGCAACCAACTTTTACTAATATGTATTTGCATGATGAAAGTAGTCACTCAAGGAGGGCAAATCCTAAAATAATGTTTACCTAAGCAATTCACTTTTAGAAAGAAAGAGAGAGAACTTATAATGGGGAGAGAAGTAGCTGTATTTTAAACAAGTATGCTAAGAAAGGAACATCAAGAGCAAACCCATTTTATCAGTATGAGGAGGAGTGGATTGAAGATAATCTGAATAATGATGATTTGTCATGGCTGAATGCTTTTGATGCAACTTAAAATGTTTTGTAGCACAATACCAAAATTATTATGTCTGACAAATGAAAATTTAGAAAGGGAATTCTGAAGTGCATTGATCAATTGTGGGTAAGCTATGGTTTACCTACAAAAAAGGCAGTAATATGAAACGTCTGATAGAGAATAACTAGCTGATTGCAAATCCTCACACTTACAAACAAAGTTAATTTCTTAATGGCAGTTCTATAGTTGCCAACAATTCATCTGACTGGACCACACATTATTTTCACATATTAACAGAACTATTAAGCAAAAAACAAAAACAGTTTGCAATTCCAAATATGAGCTATATGTAGCTACGTCTGATAGCTGAGAGTTGTTTTGTGTATGTAAAATCTTATAAGCTGTCACAAAGGATCTATATAAACAAATATGTGCCATAATGAGTAAACTAGCATAAATGTTTAAAATTCTTTTATGATCTTTTTTTAATCAATCACATTGAGGTAGACATTAGAGGAAATTATCTTGACAGCTTACTTGGGACAAAAAAATGGAGTGGCAACGGTTTCTGTATGCTTCCTTTCTACCAGGTCCCAATGTAGCAGACAGTTTTAAGATCATTCATTAGCTGAATTAGCAGTTAAATAACACTGAATCCAGAATTGTGTAGCTTATATCCTGTTTTGTATAGTCACTACCATATTTTGTCATGTGACTTTTTGCATTTATTCTAAGAAGAGATTATATTTTACTCTACAATAGTTTCTATAATTTGGCAGGATGAAAGTGTTCAAACAATCCTGGCATTTCTGTTTTACACTACAGTTATTTTGTTTTGTCATTTGTAAGTATGCATGTATGTTTTCCTGTGCTTGTAAACAGAAAATATTTGTCCTTTCCAATCAACCCTCTCTATCTTATCTTCTTCTACAACTGTTTAAGGAGAATTGGCATTGCCAAAGAATGTTTTAAAGATCTCATATGACTTGACCTGTTACATACACCTCATCTTTCTTTCAGACTATTTCAAAGTTCCAAATTTAAGTTCATAAGCAACCTTTCCCTTATAATGTTTAGAATTGCATTGACTACCACATGAAATAACATAGTCAGCTTTTATTAGTCCTCAAAAGAGTATTTGGCTGAGGGTATACTGACAAGCACCTTATAGCTCAAATGCAAAACACCGTGTCTAGGGGAAAAAAACTCCCTGTGCACTGCAGGGCAGGCAACCACACATGACCATCCACTGAGATGTATTTGCAACCACGCCAAAAGCATTACAATATCCTTTATTATTATATTCCTAGACGATTGTGGCTCCATCACCTTTTTCAGTCTCCAGTCTGTATTTGGGATTTCATCTTTCACCGATCTGAACTGTCAGACATGATGGTGCATCGCACCATAACTGAACCTTTACCAGCACTACTTTAAATTGTGGCAGTATAATGAATTCACCAGTACTTGCTGTCCACAATGACCAATTCAGGTATGATATTTCATTACCATTTCTCTACATAAAGGAAGACCACAGCAAGTCTGATAATTTGTCATTCTCAATATCTCCGGCTAGTGAATCAACAGAATTCTGCTCAGACCTATGAAGAGTAACACAAACTTATACTGTCACATTGCTTTACAGATCTGAATGCACACTCCAGTGTAGTAATGACCAGAGGATTGTCAAAATTAACACTTAGTTTAACTATCACCCTGGAAGTGCTATGCAAAAGGGCCTTAGGCTCAGCTGGATCTAGCAAGTCCTTGAAATGAGACAGTAGTATAAACCAACAGCATTAACCATATACAGCTTGCTGTAATAATTCTGGAATTCTTCTACATACTGTCTTTGACTATTTCATTGCCTCATTTTCTAGGAAGATTACAGATTCATAGATTGTTACTAGGCTAATGACCTGGGGAGCCTTTCTAAGCCCAGACAAGTTTTCCTGAAATAATAATGATGTCCTGTATTTGTAAAGGACATTGAGAACCAGGAATTTATAAGCTATCTCTGACCAAACCCCTCAACCTCCTAGTGCAAGAAAGCTGGGCAAAGCCTGACAAATTGGGGGGACAAAGGGCCAAAAATAGGGACAGATTTTAAATATCACTCTTACAAACTTAGAATGTTGCTAGAGTAAGACGATTTGTGTTAACATACATTTTTTGAAGGATCTGAAGTCTGAAACTCAAATGTATGTCATTATTTGATGACTTCAATCCTCAGATAATTGCAGTGGTCTGTCAGAAAACCACAAACATTATTAGGAACAGACCAAAAATATGAGGCAAAATTCTGGACATTTTGCAAAAATCTGGACAGTTGAGAGATATGCCTCTGTCCATAAGGGACATGGGTTCCAGGCCCAGTGTAAATTCCCTATTCCCAATCCACTGTTCTAGGTTGCTCTTAAACTGGGTAATATACAAACAGCTTCACATGGATGGCAAGCCTGTTCCATAGGTAGGGCAGTCTCTAGCAAACATGTCTGCTCTCCAGCATGTTCTTTTTAGGTCACAGACAATATTCAGGTCCCTAGACCTTGTATTTCTGACACTGTTTGACTTGCAAATATGCAGGAGATTCATAAATGTGGGGGTTGTGGATACCTGTAAGCCAGGCATAGATCACCCCTCAGCAATCTATAGGAGACTGACTAGAGGGAAAGGGCTTTAAGGTGCCCTGCATAAGGCAGGTTTGTTATGCCTTGTATTCATTTTGTAAGGAACCTCTGAGGTTGGTCTAGTTGCTGCATATGCTTGGTCAGGTACATATTGAAGAGAGCATTGTGCTCTAAGCCTGATCCGATAAGGATGTCCCTATTCATCTTTGCTACCAAAAAGCATTGGTGATGGTACTTCACTGTCTTTGTTCTTTACTGTGACTCATTAAAATATTTTTCTTTAAGACACTGGTCTTTGCATTTCCAACAACTAAAAGTCCCACCTACTGTTTGCAGTGCTTGCTTTTCTAGCTTTCATGATTTCCTATTATTTTTCCCCAAAAATGTTAGCTACTGGTGCACAGCTATTTTCTGTCTGTTGCTTTCAAACTCATACAGGCCTTCATATGCCTCTTAATTTCTCTCAGCATATTGTCATCTTTGCTACAGTTCATCATCATTGACTTTCTAAATACAGTAATCATTTTTTATTTAATTTTAGTTTTCATTAATATGATTATCACAAATTGTTTCTTCCGATTACAATTTGACTGCCCTTCCTGGCAAATGAGTTTGTCATTTAGGCACTGTTTTCCTTTGTTTGCTTCAGAACTCTTCTAGCTGTCCCATTTAGTCTTTGTGGTTATTTGTTTGTTACAGTGCAATGGATAGCTGGAATGATCTAACTTCACTTGTTCTGGTGACAAATATAATAAAAGGCTCCAGTAATACACAGGAAGGGAGCTTCAAAACAGAAAAATGAGAAAAAGTCAACTTCACCTGGATCAAGTCCAAGAAAAGGCATGAAATAGATAGATAAAGAAATAACTAAAGTATCAGCCCTGTATACCAAAAATCATCCCCTGGCATTTAACACATTCTAAAGAATTATGTACCTCTGACTCCTTACATCTGACTTAGATTCATAGGTTTGGTGAATAAGTGCAAGGCCCACAAGCTTTCAAGAAGCTTGAAGCCCCAGATCTCATGGATGAACTTACAGGTACCCATGTAGTCCTTCAATTCTTTCCTGAAGGTATGATCTTAATGGTCTGAGTTTAAAAGAGGCAGAAGTTCATTCAGGAAACCATTTGAAAAATGGGGACTTGCTAGAGTAAGTCCCAAAACACACAGACTAAATGGCCAAAAATAAAGTGGACTTACGTATACCAAGTATGAGATGGCCATTTTCCAGAATATTCCCTTTTCTCTGAAGTATGGCAGTCTAGGAGTTGGTATAGATAGGTTGGCAGAGGGGGGGGTGTAAGTTTAAAGGACAAGACTGATGTCTATTGATGTTCAAGGTTCCCTCTTCTCCTGGATTTTCCATCTTTTTTTTTTCCTGCCGACATTTCAGTAGGGAGCTATTCATTCCATTAGGCATGGTAGTTTTTAGATGTGAAGTTGTTATGAAAGTTATGATTCAAGGTATGGTTAATATTAATGTTTGTTGTGACCAAATGTCCACATGTGTCTATAACACTTAGAAATTTGCCAGAACAAATAGTTTATAAGCAACAGAACAAAACTATGGAACAAAGTCAGGGACAGCTGAAAGGCATGGACAGTAATGCAAAGACAAAGTAATTTTACCTTCTACCACTGTTCTTTGCTGGCCGGTACAGTTAATACCTACTGTGAATCACAACTGTAATATTACTAAGGGAGTTGCTTAACAATTGTTGCACACCCTGCCTAATAGCTATTAGGTCAGGTCTAGATTTAGGGAGGCTGTTAATAAACATATCCTTTTCTCAATATCAGAGAAGAGCATAACCTCAACACTTGATGGACTATGCACCCACACACACACACACACACACACACACAGACACACACACGTGTGTGTATGTGTGTAATTGTGCATATGTGTATGAAGTGGTAGGTTGTTGATTAACTTTAAGCATAAATATGCATATGGAATTGTTCCCATGAATCTAAAAAATGTAGCTGTGATACATGATGGTATGAATAATCTATATGGATCTTTTCTTCCTAAGAAACCTTTGTAAATGGGTTTCATCCAGTAGAGCTAAACAAGTTAGCAATACTAATAATACTACTACTACTACTACTACTACTAATAATAATAATAATACTAATACTAATACTACTAATAATAATATTACTACTACTACTAATAATAATAATAATAATAATACTAATAATAATACTAATACTACTACTACTACTACTAATAATAATAATAATAATAATAATAATACTAATAATAATAATAATAATAATTGAATGTTCCATGCTACAAATGTATACATAGCAAATGTGAAACCTAGATCAATGGATGGGTGACCGCAAATTCATTCCTAAGGTGGTGCCCATGTCCCTCCTGGGCAGAGGAAGTTGGTATTAACTACCATAGACCCTTACTTCTGCGAACTTCACTTACCTAACCACCAACAATTGGGACAACTCAGAATAAATATGGCTAGGCTTGTAAGGGCTCTAGGGCCATTAGCCTAGTAACCACTGTATGGCATTTTTTCTGATAAACAGCATGGATTGCTTCATAAATATAGTACTATAACTGCTATTTACTCCCTAACCAAACATTTATTCTTTTCAAATATGGAGCAAGACTTATTAAAAGGGGTTACATTTCTAGATATGCAACATGCATTTAAAAATGGTGACCCTAAGATTATTTTACAAAAGGTTGCCATCTGTGATTTTTCACATGAATTCATTCAGTGGTCTACCATTCACAACACAACACAACAGAATATCTACAATAGAGCTATATCCAAAGTATTTTCTTCCTTTTACATACTGAGTATCAAGCAAAGGAGATTTTACTTCAGATTAAAGTTTCATAAAATTGCTCTTCTGTTAACTACAGAACCAAAGAAAGCTATAGCTATCAACATACAACTGCCCAAAACACAATATGCATTAATCATAATTGCTTTGCTTTCTTCTGCCACCACATTCATTTTGTAGACAGCATGAAAGCATTCTCAAGTCTAACAGCTATCAAATAGCAGGCAATGCTCCTGTATAAAGTTTAATTAAAACAAAGTGAGTACTAGAAATGGCTAAAGCAGTTGTCCTTCTAAACTCATTATCCTTTAAGCTCATCAATGCAAGTTAATATTCTCACACTTAAAAATCTCCAAGAAACCGTGTCTGCACTGCTCAAAAGCAAGAAGGTATACAATCATACCTCTCAACCTCTCAACACAAGAAATCTGCACAAATCCATCAATAATGGGGGCAAAGGCTCAAAAATAGGGACAGATTTAAAATATTGCTCCTATAAACTTAGAAAGTTGCTAGAGTGACAGATTTTCCGATATTATATATTTTCTGAAGGATATGACATCTGAAACTCAAATGACTGTCATTATTTAGAATTATTTAGTGACTTCAGTCCTCTTCGATTTACCAGAAAAACACAAATTGTATGAGGAACAGTCCAAAAAAAAAAAGAGGCAAAAATCTGGACATTCTGTGAAAATCTGGACAGTTGAGAGGTATGTAATTACACTGGCTTCAGGACACCCTAACAGCAGATGAAATATCTTTAAGTAAAATTAGTTCCAGCAAGTTGGAATGACATCCCACAGGAAATCAGAGACTCAAACTACCTACCTTTAGTCATAAAGCAACTTAAAAACACAAAGGAATGCATATGCACTTGCTTTAACGATTCAGGGTAAAGTAGCATCACATTTGCCTACATTAAAGAAATCATTCTAATCCATTTGTTTAATGTATAATTTGTAACAGCAGGTGTGATTAGTTGTTTGCAAATGCATGTTTTTATCAATATTGTCATAATAATTCCATAAATATTGGAAATATAATTATATAAAAACATTATTTCCTTTAAGAATATATATCTTTGTTTAACACTCTGTATAATTTTATCTTGACAAAATCAGCATGTCAGTTATCATCACCATCATCAACCCCTTTTCCCCATCTTTCTATAGGGTTGAGGTGTTGTATAAACTATCTCCACCTCTCTTGATTCATTGCCACTCTCCTACCTTCTTTGACAGTCATACCTGCCAGCCACAGGACTTGTCTCACATAAACCATCTATCTCTTGGCAAGATGTCCTTGTTTCCTCTCGCTTTCTTCTTTAGCAAATCATCTTCTGCATTCCTGCACATGTGACAGAACCACCATAATTTGTTCTAATTGACCTTCACTGAAACTGAGGCTTACTCTCTCTCTATCATCTATTGGTTCCTCAACTGCTCTACCTTCACTGCTGAGGTTTCTGTGTCATAGAGAAGCACAGGTCTTGATCGTACCACTGTTTTTTAAACCATACTGTTCTGCTTCTTGGGCATTCTTCTGTTGCACACTACTCCTGATACTCTATGCCTGTTTGTTGTATCACCACTAATTCTATACTTGACCATCTCATGGGTTCATAGGTGTTTACTAAGCTAACGACCACAAGGACCTTTTTAAGCCTAGCCATGCATCCCAAATCACTGACAAGTTCTGATCCCCTTGATAAGTGTAAGCAGGGGCTTGGGAGATGAAACATTTACAGGCAGAGGCCTGGGAGATGAACCATTACAGGTTGCTTGTGTCCATTAGAGGCATAGGTGTCAAACCAGGGATGAATTTCCTGTTCCCCATCAAATTGTCCAAGTTGCAACTGAATTGGATTAGGGAGGAACTCTGCTTCACATGGATAGGGAGCCTGTTCCATAGACAGGGTCATCTCTGGGATACATGCCTGTCTCTCCAGCAGGTCCTACTTATATCACAGGCAAGGTTTAAGTCTTTAGAACAGGTAATTCTGCTGTTGTTTGTTTTGTGAATATGCAGGAGGTCCATCAGAGTGGGGTCTGACAATGCCCTGTATTCCAGGCATAGATCTACCCTCAAAAGCCTGTCAGACCCAATTCTTCTCAACCACCACTCACAGATACTTGAAGTTGTTTACCTGTTATTCTGTTTTCTCTTCTATCTCAGTTTTCACCTGCTTCTGATTTCCCCCATGTATTGCCTTAGCAAATATTGTGTCACAACTCAGCTTCATCCCATGTACTTTCAGTTTTGAATTGAAATCCTCTATCATTTGTTGAAGTTCCTGTTCAAAGTTGGTTTGTATTGCCACATTGTCTGCATACAGCAGCTTTGTTGATCTATCCTCTCCAACCTGTTTGCTAGTGAAGTCCATCCCCAACATGAGCAGCAGTTGCTCAGAGCTGAACTGTGATGCACACTCCCTTTCTGAGACCAAACACTGTTCGTACTTGAGTTGCTGGGCCCACGTACATAGCCTGCAATAATTTTACCAATGTTTTTGGGACTTCAAACCACTTCAAGACTGTCCAAGTCAGCTTTCTTGGGACCTTGTCATATGCTTTCTCTAAGTCTAGGAAAGCCCAACTGAACTCTTTCCTCATCTTTAGCTTCATCTCAACTATCTGCTTCACTGCAAACATTGGATCGGTTGTGCTGCATCCGCATCTGAATCGAAACTGTTCATCTCTCATCTTACTTCTTACTACTCTGTGTATTTGTTTAGTGTTCAATCTCGTCAGAACTTTCATGCAGTGTGACAGGAGTTTGATACCTCTGCAATGCCCAAAGTTGTGAATCTCCCCTTTGTTCTTGTACACTGGCTCTAGTATGCTTATTGTCCAGTCATGTGGGATATGCCTTTATCTCCATACTGCTATGAATAACTTCAAGAGCCATTTCTCCCCTGTTTCAACCAGGATCTTGATCACACCTGCTGTGACCTCACCTGAGCCTGCTACTTTCCTTGGCTTCATTTTCCTTAGTACTTCTTCTAGGATGGGCTCTTTTTCGTCTCACATTATAGGCTGTGTCTGGGGCAATGCATCTTCTGTGGGGTTTTCTTCATTCAGAAGCTGCTGAAAGTACTCTTTCCAGCTACCTTTGCTATCTTGCAGACTGTTGAGCACATTGCCGGTGGCATTGCTTACTGACGGTGGCCAGCTGTCTTTTTTGTTTCTGTCTTTGCCTTTCTACTTGATAGAGTTTCTTTGTGCTACCTACGGAATCCCATTCCAGAATCCAGTAGAGTGCCTCTGATGCCTTGTTCATTCTATTGCAACTTGACTCATAGCCTCTTTGTTAGCCAACTACCATTCCTTCTTTGCTTGATCCTTCTTTCTTTAGATGACTTCCTGGACTTCAGCATTCCAACACCAGTTACTGCAACCAGTACTAAGAAAGCTTTTTCAGTGAGTTAAAAGTAAAACTAAAGAGAAGGAAATCCTAATAAAGACATGACAAAGACTGAAAATGAAGCTGCTGCTACATCTACAAGTACAGCTGGACATGCATTGAAGTGACCACTTAGTGCAGTAAGTTATAAGCTAGAGTAGCCTGCTTGGAGCTTCTCAATATTCCTAGCCAGTATTAGGGTTTGGCTATAATTTATATGTCACTTGTAACTGTATGACTGATTCGCAAGTAAGTGAACTCTTTTGACAGCACACATTTTTCAGCCAGTTTTTAACCTAACTTTTGGAAACGCACACAATCATAGTGTATATCAGCATTTTTATCTCCGGCCTTTAGGTTTGCCACCTGTTAGGAATTTACCCTGACAGTCAGAAAATCAGGATCTCTGTCAGGAGGTCCAGTTTGGTGGGTGTTTGTCATGTTACATATTTCAAGTCATCATAAGAGTCAATATATTTTCCTAACTTGTTTACTGTTTCACTTGAACTTCCTGTTTATATTTAAATTAAAGAGAACAGATTACAGTAGTTTGAACACGTGCAGAAACACATGCAGAAAAGCAGAAGACAATCTGGTGAAGAAGATTTGGGAAAGACATGAAGAAGGAAAGAGGAAAAAAGGACATCCAGCAAAGAGGTGGATGGATTGTGTGAAAGAAGATCTGCAACAGTCAGGCATGATTATTGAAGAAGGCAGGAGAGTGGCATTGAACTGAGAGAGATGGTGACAGTCGACATGACTCCCCGAAACCATGAAGAAAATGGGAAAAGGGGGCTGATGATGATTTAAATTATGCTGTCAGAAAACTTGTTTGCTTATTTAACTGGTATCTTGGTAGGTGTAAAATATAACTATTTGCAGACAGACTGGTAAAGATTCCCTTTCATGTTGAATCTTAGCTGTACACAAAGCCGTAAAAGCCTGCGCCTTCTGTTAACAAAAGTAAAATAATGGATCAGTCCTTCAGAAGCAGTATTTTTCTCTGGCAAAATTACAATTTTTTTGTCTTTAAACAGAAATGGTTTTCAGACAAATTGTTATTCACTCATTGTAGTAGGAAACAGTGCATAATTATTATTTGTTCTTCTTCCTGTTGTCATTTCTACAGTATGACATCTTTAGCCCTCCACTTAAAGATTTAGTGTAATAATGTCAACAGACATACCAGCTGCCAAAGCAATATTATAAACTATCTTCCAATATGTGCAGAATGTTTTGTGTGTGCACACATGCGTAACACATTATTTACTGTTTCTTCAACATTGTTTCTTTCAAAGTTAATAATCATGCTAGCAACAATGTATATTTACTTAGTGAAATAGAGCTTTTGTCAGGTTTTTGCCAGCTCAAAAGGTAGCCTGCAAACATGACTACTATGTGTCCTTTCTTCCTAAAGCATAGTACGCATATTCAGTTTTTTACCATACAGAATGCCCACAGTTCCACTCCAGGTGAAGAACTGAAATTATGTCTTATATTTTATTTACAATTTGCAAATCAAGTCAGTGAGCTAGTCCATAGACTCTAAAAGTTAATTGTTGTAGGAACATTATAATATAATCTTATGCAATATGTTTTCCCCAGATGCTCATTCCTCTATTAAATTACAGTCAGTGCCAATATTTAGCACCATCCGTGCCACTACATGACTTCTATTATCTCTAAGGAGAAGGAATCCCTCAAGTGCTATGTGTTCATGCAGGCACTATTTAACTTTGTAGATTCTAGGGAATCCCTCGAGTGCTATGTGTGAATGCAGGCACTATTTACCTTTGTGGATTCTGGGGAATCCCTCAAGTGTTTTGTGTACATCAGACACTATTTAACTTTGTGGATTCTAGGAAATCCCTCAACTGTTATATGTACACACAGGCACTATTTAATTTTGTGGACTTTGTGGAATCCCTCAAGTAGTATGTTTATATGCATGCACTACTTAACTTTGTGGATTCTGAGGAATCCCTAAAGTCCCAAACATCTCAGATGCTCAGGTGAAGGCTGCCCTCTCCAAAGCAAAAAACACTGCTTCCATGGGACCAGATGGCGTCCCAGGTTGCATCCTACATGAACTCTAAGAGGAACTAATCCCGCAAATAAAACAGCTATACAGTCTCAGCCTCACTACAGGATATGTGCCCACAGAATGGCGTACAGCAACAGTGGTCCCACTCCACAAAGGTGGAGCCTCTACGGACCCTGGAAACTATCGCCCCATAAGCCTGACTAGCTTAGTCTGCAAGGCTATGGAGAGGATCATCATGGAGCTCATAAACAAAGACATTGGGGACCTGCAGACACTAGATCCTACCCAGTTCAGCTTTGTCAAGGGCAGATCCTGCCTTTTGAACCTGGTTGACTTCTTCGAAACAGTCACCAAAGCCATAGATGAAGGGAAGGTAGTCCACACAGCCTATCTGAACCTTGCAAAGGCATTTGACACAATACCCCACTCGGGCATCATAGATAAGCTATCCAGCTTAAATATAAACCCCTGTGTCACAAGATGGGTCGCAAGCTGGCTCAAAGACAGAACCCACAGAGTGAGAGTTGCTGGAGCCATGTCAGACTCGAAACCGGTCACAAGTGGCATCCCACAGGGTTCTGTCCTGGGACCACTCTTGTTCGGTATATACTTTTCCGAGGTACAGGCAAACATGGGAGGACTATGGCTCACCAAGTTCGCAGATGACTGCAAACTGGGCACCATAATCAACTCTCCAGCTGACACAAACATCCTTCAAAAAGGTCTCACAGAGACAGATAACTGGTGCCAGTGCCATGGTTTAAAGCTAAATGCCAAAAAATGTATAGTCATACCCTTTGGCAAAAACAATGTGCCCACAAATTACCACATAGGCGGAAACCCATTAAGTACAGAGAAAGTTATTAAGGACCTGGGGACCCAAGTTGATAGCAATCTCTCCTTTGGAAACCACATTGCCAAAGTGGTTCGAAAGACCTTCTACATAGCCCACCTCATCACAAAGGGTTTCACATCTAGATCAAGAGAGGTAATCGTGCCCCTTTATTCATCCCTCATCAGGCCCATCATAGAATACAATGCCCCTTTTGGAATGTACCTTACCCGACAAATGCAGCAATTAGAAAGACCCCAAAAGTATCTGACCAAGAGGATCAAGGGTCTCAAACAGATGCCATATGCTGCTCGGTTAAAAAAACTCCAGCTCTACTCAGTTGCATACCGCCTACTTTGAGGCGATCTATGCCTGACATACAAAGCTATGTCAAATCCAGAATTAATGGACATGCTCCACCTCAGTAAATCTAAATCCCTGAGAGCCACACGGTCGAGGGACTTAAACCTCAGCACAGAAATAAATAGAACTTGCTAGAGGGACAGGTTCATAACCCACAGGCTCCCTTTGCTCTGGAATAGAATTCCAGTTCATGTGAGGCAGAGCACCTCACTGAATCTCTTCAAGAAGAATCTCGATAGGTGGATGGGGGATCATAGGTTTGTCCCAGGGATTACTCCCGTGTCACTATTAGACAGAGGCACAGTAAACTAAACCTTAAAAAGGGCACAGTATACTCAAATCAAGGGGTGGCGTAAGCCATACAGAATCGGGCTAGGCTTATAATTGCCTCAGGGCAGATAGCCTAGTATGAACCTATGAACCTATGTTATGTGTACATGCAGGCACTATTTATCTTTGTGGATTCTAGGGAATCTCTCAAGTGTTATATGCACATGTATGGACTATTTAACTTTGTGGATTCTGGGAAATCCCTCAAGTAGTATGTTTACATGCATGCACTACTTAACTTTGTGGATTCTGGGGAATCCCTCAAGTGTTATGTGTACATGCATGAACTATTTACCTTTGTGGATTCTAGGGAATCCCTCAAGTGTTATATGCACTTGCATGGAATATTTAACTTTGTGGATTCTAGGAAATCCCTCAAGTAGAATGTTTACATGCATGCGCTACTTAACTTTGTGGATTCTGGGGAATCCCTCAAGTGTTATGTGTACATGCAGGCACTATTTATCTTTGTGGATTCTAGGGAATCCCTCAAGTGTTATATGCACATGCATGGACTATTTAACTTTGTGGATTCTGGGGAATCCCTCAAGTAGTATGTTTACATGCATGCACTACTTAACTTTGTGGATTCTGGGAAATCCCTCAAGATGTTATGTGTACATGCAGATACTATTTAACTTTATGGATTCTAGGGAATCCCTCGAGTGTTATGTCTGCATGTAGGCACTATTTAATTTTGTAGATTCTAGGGAATCCTTTGAGTGTTATGTGTACATGCAGGCATTATTTAACTTTGTGGATTCTAGGCAATCCCTCAAGTGTTATGTGTGCATGCAGGCACTATTTATCTTTGTGGATTCTAAGAAATCCCTCAAGTGTTATGTATGCATGCAGGCATTATTTAACTTTGTGGATTCTGGGGATGCTTGGTATCCAAGTCTCTAATGATTTAATTAATTTCTTCACTGACTTAAAAACTGCCTATATCCCCTCATCTTAAATATGTAGACCAAGTCTCTTCCATGGAATCTTTCATCCTTAATGTTTTTATGAATATTAGGGCTCACCTATCCAAGATAATCTAAACATATTACATTGATGACACCAAAGGGATGTTTTAAAGGCCCCCATGTCAGACATCTAAAAGCATGCACCAAAGAAAAGAGGAATGCGTTAGTTATATTTAGTATAGATAATGGTCTACTGCAGTGACCCCTACCTCCATACCTCCATCGCTTTCCATTAACAGCTGTTATACTGCCATCTTCCTTAAACGTCAAACCAATGATCACTCCTCAGAAACAACCACAGCTTGATAAATTGCTGCTAAGCATTACTGTCGGACCTTGGCTATGGTTTATGTTCCAACATACATTAAAGCAGAAATGTTTAATTTAAAGGTCACATGTTAGCTGTTACTTTTCATTTTGGCTACATATTATCAGTATATCAGCAATTACACCTTGCCTCATAACTAGTCTTAAAAATACTTTGCATTTTTCCAAAATTAGTTTGCATTTTCTGTGTGTGAAATCACTTTACAGCCGACAGAAAAAAATGTTAAAACGTTTGTGTGTGAAGTATGATGAAAATGACAACTGGCACTGAGTCAGGGGTAGTATACGACAGAAGAATTTAAAGCTGAAAAGTAAGGAGTACAAAAGAGTGGCGCAAGCAGTAATACTGTATGGTACTCAAACCTGGGCAGTGATGGCAGTTTTGGAAACTAGAGGTGATAGACATGAGGTAACTGAGGTGGGTGGTAAAATGCACACTGTGGGGCAGATGAAGTAATAAGGACAGCACAGCAGAAGCCCAAGTAGTTCCAATTGCAGACAAGGTCAAAGACAGCAGATTATGGTGGTCCAGGCACATGTACAGAAAAGCAGAAGATAATTTGTGAAAAAGATTTTAGGCAGACAGGAAGAAGACAAGAGGAAACAGACATCCAGCAAACAGGTGGATGGACTGTGTGAGAGAAGACCTACAACATTCAGGCGTGACAGTCAAAGAAGGTAGAAGAGCAGCATTGAATTGAGAGAGAGAATGATGGTAGATGAGACAACACCCCAACTCCAAGTAGCAAATGGGAAATAGGGCACTGATGATGATGCTGGCTGCAGCTATCAGGAATCACTGTCTCTGTACATTATCAGACCTGCTACTGTAGAAGGCTACCTCATGTTACCATATTAACTGTGATTCCTCTTTCAGCCAGGTAGACCAGCTATGTCAGTGCCATTACTAGTCTCACTGCAACCTTCCTCAATAGCTGCGTAGTCCTTCCAAATTTTTATCCTTTTGTCCTGCCTTGTAACTTAATTGTTATAGTAACTTTCTATGCATCTGAGATTTGTATTGAGTATGTTCAAAGGTTCATAGGTGGGTACTAAACTATCATCCCTACAGCCTATATAAACCTCGCCAAAAAGGTTCCCTAGCTTTCACCACCCAAGAAAATTATTTTCCTGTGCCCCTGTCAAGCAGTGCCACAGAAGTGATCCCCGGGGTGAATTGTCTATTTCCCATCCAGTCATCAAGATTTTTCTTAAAGAGGGCCAATGAGGAGCTTTGCTTGACATGAATGTGTAGTTTGTTCCAGAGTAAGGGAAGTCTCTGGGACAGGAATCTATCCCTCCAGCATGTTCTGTTTATTGTGGTGACAAGGTTTAGGTCCCTGGGGCATGTAGTTCAGAGAGATTGGGATTTCTTTAAGTGTAGCATGTCCAACAGCTCTGGGTTTGACATAGCTTTATATGTTAGCCAGAGATCACCTCTGAGTAGGCGATATGTGACAGAGTAGAGCTGGAGTTTTTTGAGATGGTCTGCGTATGACATCTGTTTGAGGCCAATAATCCTCTTAGTGAGGTTTTTATGTGGCCTTTCCAATTGTTGTAGGTGTCTTGTGAGATACATGCCAAACAGGGCATTGAGAGGACCAATGACCTCCTTTTTTCTAGAGGAGAACCCTTTTGTGATGAGGTGTTCCACGTAGAAGGATTACTTTGCAAACATATGTCTGTTAATTTTAGGTTTTCATTTGGCAATACTAACTTTAACCCGGGTCATGTCTGAAAGTGTTATACTTTAAATGTTGCCTACTTAACAACTATTGAATATATAAACAGTTGTATAGCAACATAAATCTCATATTTGAGATTACATCATCTAAAGCAGGTCCTCATGTATAATTATTTCTATACAGAACCATGCTGTTTCAATATAGGCAATAGCATAGCTAGGGTGATGGGAAAGGGGCAGCTGCTCCAGCCCCAAAGTGTTTTGGGGTGTGATCTGCTAACCCTGATTGCTCTTATGTGCATACCACATTAAAATACCGGTATTGCATTTACAGTCAAACAAAGCACTGTAGCACTTGGTGTGTGTTATAAACTGTAGCAAATTCTTGTTATAAATATAGCAAGCAATTTGCTACAGTTTAAAAGTTTTGTAGAGGTGCCAGATCAGGGAAAGGCACAAGGTATGTTATTACCTCTAAGTAAACAGGCTATTTTCAATTTGGCCACAAAATGATCAAATTGAAGGGTATATTTTAGTACTGAATCATGTAGAAAAATAAATGGAAAAAACGTGAAAGTTAATTGGAATTGAAAAACATTACCAACAAGACTTATTACAGCAGAGTAACATCACAGAGAATAAAGCAGAAACAACAAAACAAATGTAGCACACAGAGTACATTGATAATGTCCCAAACCTTGAGAAAAAGCAACCTTGTTAAGCTCCTGCCTAATGTAAAAAAAAAAACGCATAACAACTTTTGGATGCAGGCAGTTCCATAATTATGCTCCAAAATAAAAAAAAAAAAAAGATAAACCTGTAATAAACTTCTGTATGGTGAGACTTGACACCAACAGCATTTTCATAGGTGTGTAACAATTGTTACACACCTCCTAAGCACTGCTACAGATGGGTATCAAAGAAGGAATGTTCTCTCACTTTTAACTGTCCATGAATTTCCTTCCTCATATATCTGTGAAAGTTTACAAATGTCACTCTGCAACTAACTTATTTAAATTAGGACATAATTTAAAAACTGCCCGTGACTTTTTCCTGCAATTGTACCTACTTGCTCTCTATGCAAAGTACTCGCTAAGTGCTTTACTGACATTCAAAGCAAGGAAAACACTGACTTTTTTTTTGTTACCTAGTAGTACATGGAGTAAATGAAACTCCATGCACTAAAAAGAGTTATGATTGGGGCTCACCGATCATAACCAGTTATAATGATTAAGACAGGAGGCCCAATCAAGGCTCTCTTTGTTATCCATTGCTTAGAGCTGTTATGCTTTAGTTTTGCACTAGAACATACACAGCAGCCACAACAGAACAGAGATTAGAATGTATGCGGAATTTATAAGCCATAAAACACTTCTCACTAACATACAAAAGCTTTTAAAGCTTTTAGTCCATCAGAGGGGTGCTTAGCTCCCGCTGTTGTCTGCTTGGTAGCAGTAAGTGTTTTATGGCTGTAAAATACTTTGTGCTCTTACACTACTTTTTTGTGTAACTCATACTAAATTGGAGCAACTGAAGCTCCATGTATCACAAAGGATTATGTTAAGGTCTATCCGATCATGATTAAGTAGTTATGTTTTCATGATACATATATCAAGATTCATCAAGCTTCACTGTCAAATTGGATTTCTTGATATCCATGTCTCAGGCAATAAAAATGTAGTTATGATCTGTTTTCCAATTATAATCCTCTATGCCAATTACTATTAGCTGATGTTCTGTATTCATATATACATACATAGATAGGGATGGTTCCTTACCAGGCTTCTGGTACCAACCAAACGGATACATTTTAGAATCACTATCTCCTGTAGTACAGTCTAGAACATGCCATCGACTTGTTGGATCCTCATTGCAGGTTTCCACTCCCAGACTACTCAGAGTTAAGCAGAGCACCTGTTCATCTAAGAAGAAAAATTAAAGTTTTCATTAGACAAGAAACATTTGCTTTAGCAGGCAAAACTTAATCATGGGGAAATTACTCATTGCTTCCATGTATACACTCATCCTAGAGTATTAGATAGCTATGAAACTATTAAGGCAATGATTTTTGAGGACTGTAACTTCTCCATAAAACAAAAATATATTCAGCTTTCAAAGTGACAGATAATACATGCCTGAAATAAAGTAATTAAATACATTTCTGGAAATTACTTTAAAACCTCATGGCTGAAATATCCTTCAGAAAAAAACAAGCTTCATATTTTATACCTACATTTTCCCTTACTAATCTTTTTTTTTTTCAGACTGTTTGTGATACATCTGCTTTACAGGACTACAACAGCTGCTTCCCCACACTAAAGGAACTTGCCTTCAGCTGGACACCATAGTCAAGAAAATAAATAAATATGCCAAACAGGATAACACTGATACTATCTACCTTGTCACTAGAACTGCATTCCAAGTGCTATACCTCAGAAAGTGTACCACTCTAGTTCCTGATCTTTGGTCTTGTCTTATTAATTATCTTTTTTCCCATATTTTACTGCTATGTTACTTATTTCCAACATCAGAAATAAGCTCTTCCAACATCAGGAATAATCTCTCAGACCACAGGGTAGAATTTGGGACATTTTCACCCCCACACACAAAAAAAAAAAAACACACACACACAAACAGTTTTCTTTCACTTCCAGTGGAAATTACACCAAAAGTTACTGCAAGATGTTATAGTACTCAAACTTACTTATTTATTGAGTAAGGGGGCCTGATACGTTATTTTCTTTCTCACAAGCAAAAAATACACATGATGGAGCAATTATACTGATCTTAGAAATAAAGTAAAAGTGAAAAAAAGCCATAACAGAACAGATAAAAGATAGCGACAGAATAAGCTTATGAGTTCCTGAACAATATAGATATGAAATAATAATGGTAGTATGGAAATATTATATTTAATAGACTGTAAATTAAAAAGACAGTGATATGAAGCAAGATGAAAGACAGTGGTAACACAAAACGCTAATAAGGTTAGGCAATTTGTTGAGCAAGGCAAGCCTAAGTGTAAGGATAGCAAGGAGAAAGACAGAGAAGCGAACTAGGTTAAATAGAAATGACCTTCCCTAAACAAAGCCAAATTGAGATGGGTCAAGGATCTGCAGGTTGCCAATGTCCTTGTTTATCATTTCCATGATAATTCATTTTAGGTCTATGTTAAATCAGCGAAAGCGTAAAATAGCGAATGCTGATTTATCAAGCCTTTAAGAGCAAAAGCTGACAATCTTGAAGACACGGAACAGCAATTTTTTTCCCAGGGAAAAAAATCACTGGGCCACAAAAAAAAAAATTCAAAACACAAAATAAGGTGGGGGGCTTTGCCCCCCACACCCCCTACTTAAATATTCCAACTCTGAGATGGCACCGCAGTAGAGGAAATGGCAAAGTCCCAAAAAGGGCCCAGCGATTTTTTTTCCCTGGGAAAAAAAAATCACTGTTCTATGTCTTCAGGATTGCCAGCTTCCACTCTAAAAGGGTTGATAAATCAGAAGGATTTGCTGATTTAATATAGACCCTTCATTTCATGGCTTCAGCTATGTCTGGATCTGATGGGTCTGTAGTTCCCTGGGTCGATTGATGGTCTGCCTTTCTGGAGGGGAATGACTGTTACAGTTATCTGTTCTCTTGGAACATAGCCTTTTTCTAGGCTGCAGTTGAAGAGTGCCTCAGTTTGTCCTGATAGGTCATGTTTCAGACTGTTCAGGAAGCAACAGAGGATATTTTCTGGACCCATGCAGGCAATGTTCTAGACTTTAGCAAGGGAGCACTTGGTCCATGATAATTGTTGGGGGAACTATGTTTGGAGGGGATTTCACCTGATGGAGCTGTTAAGGAGTGGGGGGATGAGGTTTGAGCTAAATTTATCAACCAATACATTTTCTGTGTCACCCTGATTGGTCAAGGCAATACTGATCACCAGCAGTTCAGCACACTGCTGTGTGTTGCCTTTAAGGTTACAGACATAGCTGAAGAAGGCTTTGTGATTGTCCTTAGTCTGTGAGGCTATCCCAGCCTCATAGTGGCCTTGTTGGAGTTAACTAGACCTCTTAGTATCTTTTTTAGTTGTATAAGAAAGCACTTGTCTTTAAGGGATTTGCTCTTCCTGATTTTGGCCATGAGTTTTCTTTTTTATTACATACCATGTTTAGGTAAGGATTCCGCCAGTGAGGTTTGTTTTTAGTGTTTGATGGGTTTATTTTGGTAGGTATGGCAGTCTCTATGCAGCCATTCACATGCTTGTATAGGGACTCTGTGAACAATTCTGCATAGTTAGCTGTAGTCTTAGAGTTGGGGAGAGCCTTGAATTTAAACAAACTGTCATTTAATATGATGTAGTTTGCCTTACAATAGTTACTGTTACTGGTTTAGCTGGGGTTTCTGGGTTGATTTTTACTTCAAAGAAGACAGCTTTAAGATCTGACTTCACTATGGGAGTGCAGCACACTCCCATGCTGGTGAATACCAGATCCAATATGCTTGATCCTCTGGCTAGAGCATACACTATCTGTTTCAAGGTGTTTGTTTTGATAAACTCCAGGAATGGTTGTGCCTGGGAGTATGTGGCAGTGTGCATTTCCCAGTCTATACAGCAGTAGTTAAAGTCACCCATAAATAGTGTGACTGGTTGGATGGTGAGTATCTTTAGCAGGTTTAGGTAAGACTCATAGGACTCTAGGGATATAGAAGGTGACCTGTAGCTAGCCATGATATGGTGAGGGCCCTTATCTATGGTGACTTGCAAATGGATGACTCCATGGTACCATCCTGTTTATCCAACCTGAAGATATGTCTATCTCTAATGTAGATGAAGACACCTCCACCTTTGACCCCAGTCTATGCTGTTGTTGGTCGAAAGGTATAGAAATCACTGTAGCTTTGTACTTTCAGCGTACTTTCTATGGCTTTAAACCAAGTCTCATTGAAGGCACAGATGTCTACATTCTCCAGAGTAAGGAGAGCTTAAAGGGTGTGGAGTGTATTGTTTTGGCTCCAAGCACTAAGCAGTAACACTTTAAGATTGCTTGTAGACTTTTTCACTATGTTGGCAGTTTTGTCTTTTTGGAATTGCATAAAAAAGGCTCTAAAGGGGGTGGATAAGGTTTTAGCCGATATCTGAAAGCCTGGGGGGACAGGTGCATCCCATCTTTGGCAAAACAACCATGGCCTCAAACATAATGCCAAGAAATGCATCATTATCCCCTTTGGGGAAAATGTCATCCCCACTAATTATCACATTAATAACAACGTACTAAGCATGCAGTCAGTCATGAGGGACTTGGGCATCCAGGTTGATAGCAACACGACTTTTCACCTACATGGCCCGCTTCATAAATAAGGGTATTTCATCCAGGAACAAAGACGTCATAACATCCCTGTACTCCCTTCTCAGACCCATTATCAAGTACAATGCCCCCTTCGGCATGTACCTTGCCAAGCACGTGCAGCAGTTGGAGAGACCACAGAGGTTCCTGACCAGGAAAATCCAGGGTCTCAAACACCTGTCCTATACAGAGAGGCTAAAAGCCCTGTCCCTCTACTCAGTCTCATACAGCCTGCTCAGAGGTGACCTGTATCTGGCATACAAGGCCATTTCAGACCTAGCCTTGATGGAGTTGCTGAATATCCATAAGACAAACTCCACTCACGCAACCCACATGCCTTAACCTGGTCTGTGACATTAATAGAACTTGTTGGCAGGATAGATTTGTGTCCCAAAGACTCCCCTGTCTGTGGAATAGACTCCTTCTCCACATCACGCAGAGTACCTCTCTAGTCCTGTTTAAGAGGAACCTAGATGACTGGATGGGAAAAAGAAAAAATACCCCTGGCCTCCCCTCCTGTGTCCCTACTGGACAGGGGAAACAGGTTATGACTTTGAGGGAACATGGGCAAAATTCATGTCTAGGCTTATAAGGGCCTCTGTGCCAATAGCCTAGTATCATCCTATGACCCTATGTGGTCTTTTGACCATGCCCTCCCATGCTGACAGATACTTTATCCACCTGGAGCGACATCAGAAACTAAGCCAATTATTAAAATGAATCATTTTATGTTCATACTGTGGCATCATTCTTGATGCAGGTTGAATGCTGCTCAATGCACGGCTCATACCTATCTGTGACACATATTCCAAGAGATCCATTATGTCTTCTTTTGTACAGTCCAGTTAGTTATGCCTCAGGTCATTTACACCCACATGGACTATGATAAAATCATATCAGTCCCTGGGGTGCAGTGACTTGTGTGGGTGCATGATACTGTAGATCCAGGTGCCAGACAGATCCTCTAACCTGCTTAGTGGGGCATCAATGTGGCTCATAATGGAGTCCCCACTGACAAGAGCATTAGGTAAACTATATGCTTGCCTTATAGGCTTTGCCCCTGGGGGACCATTTGGTTTAGCCTCAAATGAGATGTTTAGTGTTGCTTTTGGTATATGTTTAAGTGATTGCTGACGAGCAGTGTTGCCATTGAATGGCTTTGGAGATCTTTGAGATTTGGGAAGGTTTTCATTAAGTACTTCAGCACAAGACAATCTCTGTGTGGCAAGTGAAGTGTGTGAGGGATGTAGTGTGAGTATTCCTGACAACCTCGGTAGTATGCGTGATTTTTGTTTACAAAGAAGTTGTGCACTTATAGTTCTCGCATACTGTGCTATTGTCTTCAATGATTAACTGGTTGTCTTAGAACATAAGATGTTTACTACAGTGCCTTAAGATGCGCAAATCTACCAAACTGTGGAAATTGCATAGCCACGTTGTCTAGACCTGGAATAGGATGGGCTGTTTAGGATTGGGGACTGGGTTTTAAGAAGGGTCTCCTAGGTTAGTTCTAGAGTAAGGGCAAGATGTTATATTGTACTAGGATACAGCAGTGCTATCCAGTGTACAGATTCGCTGCTTGTCTCAGTTCTGCACAATGCCACACTGTTTAACAGGTTTGGACCTAATTGTAAGTGGTATATTGTACTCACAATGCATAACCATTTCAATGTGGTGTGTAAGAGATGGTGATATCCAATGATGCCCGACCCAAATGGAGTATAACAAGTCGTTTTGATTTATTTGCTTGAGCATTTCTGTGCAGCATCTTAGCACAGGTGTCACAGGAAAAGACAGTTGGTGTTATTTAGTATGTACAGGGTTTGCTACCATGTCAGGGTTGCATAGCTGCATGCTTTGGACTCAGCACAGAGTCTTGAAAAATTTCTAAATATTCAACCTTGCATTTCATAGTATAGTAAATACATTAGCTCGTACAGATGGGAATATTCATCCCTGTATCTTACATTATTGTAAGCAAATTAGCTCATACTTTTGAGTTGTGTTAGTAAGAAGTCAATAAATTTCACTTAATTCTAAATAATGGCTAAAGCCAGGCAAACATTGTACATGATGTGTATATTTTGGTATAATTTATTTATTTTATATAATAATGAATGCAAGTCTTTGAATAAAAAACTGGCATACTTATTATGGTTTTATTTTACTGAAATATTTATTTTTCAGGTGGATATGTGGTTGGTTACATGTGTTTTTTTTCCCTAAAGTCTGTCATTTCAGAATATTTTTTAATCAGTAATAAAGACATATATTATCAAATACATGAACTGTCTGGGATGAGTAGAGGGCTGTATTTATGAAAATGGGAGCCACATTATGAAAGATGGTGCAATATTCAAACAGTCCCATCTATACCCCCATTCTAAACATGCCGTTCTTCCATCATATACCACCATACTACTGCATCAGTTTTTTTCTTCATTTATTTATTTATTGCCAGCAACACTGGTCCTCCAGTCATCCTATGCTATTCCTCACATAATGCCCAGCAATCACTAGACCTTCTCCTTAACCCACTCTCTGGCCAAGTGCACTGACTGGCCTAGCAACAGTTAGCGAATTTCATGGTAGGTACAGAAAAAATGTTTACTACAACGGTACTGTGTCTTTCTACCAGAAGAAGTACAGTATCATTCCAGGGGCTGAACTTACCTAAACACCTCAGTGTGGAGACCAACACTGCAGTCATGCCTTACTGTGCATAGGTTCATAGGTTCATAGACGGGTACTAGACTAATGGCCCTGGAGCCTTTACAAGCCTGTCCCATAGGATTACCCTGGCATCGTGCCACCTGACCTTAGTTCCCAGTGCCTCTGTCGAGTAAAGCCACTGGAGTGATCCCTGGGGAGAATTTTCTATTTCCCATCCACTCATAAAGATTTCTCTTGAAGAGGGCCAGTGAGGTGCTCTGCTTTACATGTATGGGTTCTGAACCTGTCCCTCCAGCATGTTCTGTTGATTGTGGTAATGAGGTTGAGATCTCTGGAGCGTGTGGTGCGGAGGGATTGGGATTTCTTTAGATGTAGCATTTCTAACAGAGCTGGGTCAGACATGGCTTTGTAAGTCAAGCAGAGATTGCCTCTAAGTAGGTGATATAAGACAAGAGAATAGTTGGAGTTTTTTTAGTCTGTCCATATAGAGCAAATGTTTAAGGCCGAGGATCCTCTTTGTGAGGTACATTTGCGGCATCTCCAGTTATTGCAGGTGTTTAGTGAGGTACATGCTAAATGAGGCATTGAACTCAATGATTGGCCTAATGAAGGAAGAGTAGAGGGAGACAATGACCTGAGAATGAGGTGGTCTCTTTCACCCACACCCATACTCAGTAAATATCTCAGTCTGGATATTGTCACTCCTTTTGCATATTCTATGCTTTGCTAACTTGGGTAGCATCCTTAAAACCCCCTTTTTGTTCCCAACTAGGGATCACTGGCATTGCATCGAGCAATCCAACAACAATGCTGACAGAACCACTGTACAACAAAGTTCTAATGTATCCTATCATAGGCAATGCCATCTGAGTTCGTTATCTTTTGCACATAAAAGAGCACTGAGCTGAACCAGTTTTCATGCTTTAATTTGTCAGCTTGTAGTATGATTTCTCACTTGCAAGCAACACTATGTCATGCATCTGTGCTAACAGATCCAACAGAAAAAGATGACTTATGCATAAAAATAGTAAATCTTACCTGAAGATTTTGAATTCTTCAAGAATTCAAATCCTTTACAGCATGAATCTTCATCACAGTGCCTTTCACATTGAAAATATCTGGATTGAAAAAGAAAAGTAAAAGAAAAAACATTAGCATTTTGTAAAGCTTTTTCATCTTCACCTACATCTGTCTGTTTCAAACATATACATATATGCTGTAAATACATATCCTTTCTATCGATATAAATCCCGATGGTATGTCTCATTATAGCCATTGAAAAGGTGACAGTGTATATGTTATATGGATATATCATCACAAAATAAAAAATACATTATTATAGACCAAAATTCAAAAATCAAAAAATCATACTATTACATGTATAATTCACAGTAGGCTCTACCAAATCAATAGCACATTAGGCTATTCAGATTATACTGCAGAAATACATAACATAATGGGATATATTTTCACAATTTACAGTATGAGGTGCTTGTGAAGTCTGCCAGCCCAGCTAGATAGAATTTTGTAGATAATTCTACATCATTGTAAATATGAATAAAATCCATAGGCTTGTCCTCTTAAAATGTAAAGAAAATTGTGTTAAATGTTGAACATCAAAAATGCAACAACAGTGCATTCTGCTGGAAGAAAGCTGATAAGTCAAGCATTGTATGACTGTTCAATCCCAAACTCGGAGCTGTGATGTCTGAACCAGCAGATTCTTTCTATTGTTTTGAGACCAGAATTAATTGCTAGATTTTACATATATAATACATATATAATATTCCTAACCAGGTGCATGATCAAAGCTATGTTAAACTCTGAGTTTCTGAACCAGAGAAGAATGATGTAATCTAAAATGAGTCCGCAGTGATGTATTATCAATTTAAAAGACTGTCTCAGAGAGAGAGAGAGAGAGAGAGAGAGAGAGAGAGACCATTCTGGATTTTGTCTAAAGCTGACAACAACTCATCAGCTTGTCCTCTCTATATAAGTTTATTTAGAACTGCAATAGCACTTAGGGAAAGATAGAAAATAGTAAGTTTAGTCTAGCTGTTTTCTATATTAATGTCAGACTATTCTACAGTATTATTTTAAGCAATTTCCTGTGATGTCTAAACTCTTGATTAGCACTGTGTGCTAAGAAGTATTGTCTTGTGTTTTTATTACTTATTATTAAATATTTTTAAACCTTTCGACCGTGGCTGTTTTGTGTAGAGATAATTTAAGCTTTAGAGTGCATTGCATGTATATAGTGATATGGTACAAAGCCACTCCAACAAGCCTTAAAAGTTCTGGTCACATTACAAACTTGATAATAATATTGCACAGTAATAATTGGACACCCTTTGGTAAGGGCCTTTTTAGTAGCTGATATTAGTGGTTGGTGGCAGCTGGTACTACCTTATAGACTGGCAGGAATGGGCATAGTTGGAAAACCTGTGCCAGCCTTCCCCAGGAGTGTCTGTGTGTTTCTATATAACTCATATCTTTAAGTGTGTGTCAGCTACTTGGGCAGGGACATGAAGCACTAGTTGGACAGAGAGGGTGCTGGAGATTTTAGCTTGACCACTAGGCTGAGATCTGGACCCTATAGCTGTACCAGTGGGGAGTCTTATTGGGGATCTGGAGAGAAAGGGAGAAACAGCCCCAGACTGACTGTGATCTCTGTGTGCACTTAAGGGAATTGTACTTTATTGTGTGTGCATTTTTTATCCTTCCCAATGTGGATGCCCCTCAGTGGTGTTAGTGATGAGGACTGAGGCTACTTGATTACTGGGGCAGTGCACGGGTATCACAGTGCTATCTTACAAAATGCTAGGCTTTGTGCTCACAAGTCTATGCTTTCCTGCTTTTCACAGCTTCAGTTCTTTAGGAAGCTTTCAAGCTTTCTTAACATCAAAGGTTGCATTTTCACAAAATGTATCTTCACAAATTTACTGTAATACACCTTATGTCATTGTGTTCTACCAAACAGTATGCATGTGTGTGTGTGTGTGTGTGTGTGTGTGTGTGTGTGTCAGTATCTTGTTTCCTAGTGCCCTGGAATGTCAAAAAAATAGTTAATGAAGTACTTTTTTGGGGCTATTCTAGATTATATCCAATAACAGATTTATAATGTACTACAAGAAAGAAAACAGGTAGTTAGGATTAATTAATCTAGTCACTGTTTTACGGTCTATGTATTTGTTTTAGCATCATATAGAAAGTTAATGAAAAACAGAAAAGTATGACTGGATAGTTGTTGTATGAAAAGATTGATGAAAAAATTGAAGGGAAAGAAAGTGATAATGGGAAGACATGAAATGAAAGAGTATAGATGAAAATAAGCCATATTTCTCTGCAGCTGAATGTCACTTCAGCCGTGTGTCCCCAGTCAAATGTACCACAGGGAAATGTCTCACTGCCTAGGTGCCTGAACCCATTTTGGGGTTCAGGCCCCTAGGCAGTGAGACATTTCCCTGTGGTACATTTGACTGGGGACACACAGCTGAAGTGATATTCAGCTGCAGAGAAATATAGCTGTTTGCAAATTCCCTGTGGGCAAAGAGAAGAGTATGTTTCCATGCCCAAAACTTCAGTAACCAAATGCATGGGGGAAAATAATGCCCATGGTCCCCAAGAGAATATGAGACAGCAGGCAATATAGCAGGCATCAACAGCCGGCTGGCCAGAAGGCATGTCAGTGGCAGTAAAAATGCAGTGCACAATGGGCAATGCCTTTATAACTGGAGTGTGTGGACCACTACCCCCTTCACAGTGTCTAGGGAACATTACCTAAAACACATACTGGAGCATAAATGTGACTACAGTAGCCTAAAGGATTTCCTCCATGCTGTAGCGCACTTCTGTATGTTGTAGTTACATAAGTATGTACTGTACACTGAGCAGAACACCATTCCTTTTTTGCAACCATGCATTTGGTTATTAAAGCTGTGAGCATGGCAGTGTGTGCTTCTCTTTGCCCACAGGGAATCTGCAAACAGCCATATTTCTCTGCAGCTGAATGCCACTTCAGCCATGTGTCCCCAGTCAAACGTACCACAGGGAAATGTCTCACTGCCTAGGTGCCTGAACCCCATAGATATTTACTTTATTTTTTGATCCCTTATTCCTA
This sequence comes from Protopterus annectens, assembly GCF_019279795.1. Taxonomy (NCBI): domain Eukaryota; kingdom Metazoa; phylum Chordata; order Ceratodontiformes; family Protopteridae; genus Protopterus; species Protopterus annectens. The sequence goes on along the minus strand of NC_056732.1, from coordinate 503,915,372 downwards.
AAATGTGTGGTTTGTTGCCATTCATTGGGATTAAAATAACTAAATAATGACATAAATTTGACTTTCAGATTTTATTTCCTTCAGAAAATGCATGCTAACACAAATCCTGTTATTTAAGATACTATCTAATTTTATAAGAACAATATTTAAAATCCATTACTATTTTTGAGCCTTTGATCTCCCTTTATTTCAGGCTTTATCCAGATATCTTGAGCTAAGATGGCAAAAGGTATGCAAACCTCTTATCTGCTGCTGCAACTGGTCAATCGATCTCACTCATACACACACACATACACACACACACACACACACACACACACACACACACGCACACACACATGGACTTGCTCTTCAGAAAATGCATGCTAACACAAATCCTATTATTCAAGCAAGTTTATAACAGGAATATTTAAAATATGTTCCTATTTTGAGCTTTTGATTCCCTTTTATTTTAGGCTTTATCCAGATATCTTGAGCTAAGAGGTTGAGATGATGTACACACGCCTCTTAAGAACTATTGTTCTTCACTCTCTCTCTCTCTCACTCACATACACCTCGCTTTCTTGTAAGCACACATATGCTCACACACAGACATAAACATTAACACGCGCACACACTTTTTTTCTGTTTCATTTAGTTTTCATACTCGCTGAACAGCAAAAGCGCTGCTTAGTGAGTGTAAAATAGACTGATCTCGGTGTTTCTCACATGTATGCATACACTATCACACAAAGACATAAGCACACAGTTTTTTTTTTTAATTATTATTTCCTTCACAGTAAGACGTTGTCCTGTTCAATTCTCAGCTAGAGTGTCTTCTGTGTGGAGACATGCGTGAATGGACGTACCTTCATTGAAGGCTGTGCATCAGGGCCGGCAACTCAGCATGTAAAACTCTACTGCCAATCATTAGCGGACCGGAGTTCCACTGTGGCGACCCCTAACCGGGAAAAGCCGAAAGACACAACAACAACATTTCCTTTTTTTACACACGCTAAACAGCAAAAGCGCTGCTTAGTGAGCATAAAATAATGGTGACCATTAGGTTACTTTCAGTCTGATATGCTGCCGTGAAGTGGCGGACTTGTTTTCCAGAGGGCATTACCTGTAGATTAATAGCCTGCTGGAGAACGCTTGTTCTCCAATCAGCTGCTGATCTACAGGTAGTCCATTTTTTAAGTACTCTTAAGTAGACTTTAATAAACTGAATTGGAAAATTTTGCCATACTAGGGCATTTAATTTTGCTTCAGAAACAGGGAGATGTAAGATGTGTGTCTTTTTTCTTTAAATTACTGACACTACTAGTATGTCGGTTATGTAGTGTGGTTTTCTGTGTACTACACAACTTCAAAAATTACATGTGATGATGGGGGATTCAGAAAAATGTGTGAAGGGGTATCTCAAGCATGAAAACAGGGACATTCCTCCATAAATAAGAATGTCCTCTGCAGGAGTAAATCAAGCTTGAAAATAGGAACAATTCTGTAAAGTTGAGAGGTCTGTTGTTGATGATATTATCCCACTACCCATTTTACACTCTCTAATGTACAAAAGATCTGCTATATCTTAAAGCTTTTTTTTTTGCTGAACTCAACAGAGCCCCATGTGAGGAAACTCTGCCCGCAACCCACCAATTTCTAGATAAGCTAACTCGGAGGTTTCTTTAACTTCAAGCAAAATAGCACACTGTATTCACTTTATTCAAAGATGCTGAAATCCTAGAGTTATTTATTTAGTTATGAGAGATTTAGAGGTGAACATCTATCATTACGGGTTCTCAGGCAGCAACCATTCTATAAAGCAGTGTCAGAAATGGCATATATTTTGTATATTACTTGGTAATGTAATTTTAACTACCTTGCAATAAACTGGAACACCTATACCTCTAATGTATGCTATTCCATTTTTGTATGCAAACCAAAAGGAGAACTTAGGAGACTAAACAGTAATGCAGGCACATACATCAGTATTAAATTAGGCATTGTTCTCTTTCCCCAATATCAATCTGTTCCATGGCAAAAGACCTAAAAGTATATTCGGGATGTTCCACACAATGTTTACAGAGTGCACTAGTTGTTTTTTTTTTTATTTATTTTTAATGGCGTGCTTATGCTCATAAATTTTGTCTCTAAATCTTCATTTGGTTTTCCCTATATAGAAGCCAGGGCACATGAGCATAAAGCACAATAAACCACCCTGCTCAAAAAGCAGTGTATCTTACGGTTTAGTTTAATGTTCACACTATTAATATTAAAATCACTTCCTTCCAAGATGTATTTGCAAAAAGGACAGTTCCCACACTTTTTCATCATACCCTGATAGTATTGCAGTTGTCTTTGTTTTTTCTCAGAGACTTTTAAAATTCATGCCTTTTTATACACGACATTAGGTCTCACATCCACATATTTACAAATGTCACTAGCATTTATCAGAATATCCCAATTATTTTTTAAAATATCTGTAACCAAATAACTATCACTTGTAAATGTTGTAGTAAATGCACATGTATGATTGATCTTACTAATGTCATCCATGGTAATCCTTGAAGACTCCATATCCGTTGTAGCCGAAGTGGGATCTTTATGGATGAACACGTTCCCATCATCCTAATGGTATGGAATTCCTAAAATAGGTGTATAATTTTTCCTTTCATGTTTATTTAATACTTCAACCATAATGTTGTTAATGAATTTCGAAGGATATCCATGTTTTAGAAACATCTCCTTTGGGAAGATACATTCATCCAAAAAATCTTCCTCAGTTTTTATCATACATGCAGCCCACACATAGTGGCCTTTCACTACAACCTTTTTCTGAAATTGTGGGTGGGCACTTTTAAAATGAAGAAAACAATTGTCATAACCATTGACGTGGAGGATCTATATTCTGCATAGTTTTGTGAATATTTGTTTAGCAAAGGTATAAGACAAGACAATATACATGTATATAAGAACTCATATTGAAAAACAACTATATTAGTTTTGGTGGCAACATTTATTTACAAGTGAAAGGGGTTGCCATGGGTGCAGTATGTGGAGGTCTTTTTGCAAATATAATGATGACACAATAGGAAAGAAGATTTGTTTTTCAGTCTGATTTTCATCATTATATGCAATTATACATTTGTTACCTTGATGACATTTTCATTTTATGGCATGGTGAGAATTATTTAATTAGTGATTTCATGGCATATATCAATACTACAGCTAGCTTCTTGAAATTTACACACCACTGCCATGGATCCAGTATAGCATACTTGGATGTTTGGCTCAGTAAGGATGGCTCTAATGTTTTACATCAAAAATCTATAGGAAGAAAACTTATTCTTCATTTTACAAGTGCCTACAACATTAACAAAGTTATGTTTGAAGTATTAGATAAAGGTGAAAGGAAAAATTATACACCTATTTTTAGGAATTCCATACCATTAGGATGATGGTAATATGTCCATCCATAAAGATCTCACTTCGGCTATAATGGATATGGAGTCTTCAAGGATTACCATGGATAAAATTAGTAAGATCAATCATACGTGTGCATTTATTACATTTACAAGTGATAGTTATTTGGTTACAGATATTTTAAAAAAGAATTGGGATATTCTGATAAATTATAGCGACATTCATAAATATGTGGCTGTGGGACCTAATGTTGTGTATAAAAAAGGTATGAATTTTAAAAGTCTCTTTGAGAAAAAACAAACACAACTATGATACCATCAGGGTATGATGAAAGATTGTGGGAACTGTAATTTTTGCAAATACATCTTGGAAGGATGCAATTGTAATATTAATAGTGTGAATATTAAACTAAACCATAAGGTGTATTGCTTTTCGAGCAGGGTGGTTTATTGTGCTTTATGCTCATGTGCCCTGGCTTCTATATAGGGAAAACCGAATGAAGATTTAGAGACAGAATTTATGAGCATGTGCATGACATTAAAATTAAAAAAAAAAAAAAAACAACTAGTGCACTTTCTAAACATTGTGTAGAACATCCCAAACATACTTTTAGTTTTTTCTGCCGTGGAAAAGATTGAGATCTGGGGAAGAGAAGGATCATGGAATTTATAACTGGAAAAATGTGTGCTACAATGGCAACTTTGATTAAATGCAGTGAACTGGCCTGGATTGAACTAACAACTATCTGTTGTGTGTTTACTGAAATTGAAAACACTTGCAAGATAGATTGAGATCCTATAATAACACCTACCATTTATCTGTGAGTTTTATTTTACAGTTGTGATGAGTTCTTCCTGGATTGAGGAATATGACTTATTTATCAACCAATCAATGGGCATGTTACAAATCAGACTACACCTTCAAGAAATATGATTGGTGTCCTATATGAGGTTTTGAGAGGGCAACCTTGGGGGCTTCTCTATCACGTTTCTAATCCTAGAACTTAGACTGACCTATTTAAATGGATCAGATAAAAATTTTAATCATCAGATGAACTTTTCTGTAGTGAAAATGAAAGCACTTAATTGAATAGGAATATTAGAATGTATTATAGTGGTCTAATAACTTTTGGATATTGGATTTTATTCTATTTTATTTTTCATTTTTATGATTAAAGTCTTTAGTGGATTTATCCCAGTGATCTTGACCATTTTTTGGAATGATTTTGGTTTGGAACTCTAGATATATGCTCTATAACCCACAGGGAACAGAAGTCATACACCCACCCATAATACAAACTGTGTATAATGCATCATATCAGTCTGTTACAGTAAAATGTCTCTGAAATGTTATATTTTGTAGTTATGTATAAAATTCGATTTATCGGTTTCTTTTTTGTGATTTCCTATCAAAATATTCAGGAAATGCCAATAAGATACTCAGATACAAAATGCATGTAGTACTGACATTTTACTCTTATGGGTTTTAATTCAGATAAGTGTTACATTTAACATAAACACAGACATATAGCACATGTAATTTTGGTGATACAAATTTTGCAGCCAAAGATGTCTTGATTTGTCAGATAAGATATTGGATTTGTTTTAATTCTTATATAATTAAAACCCAGCAAAACTATATTCTGGATATAGGTTCTATTCCCCACAGTGCGAAGAAGACATACAACTATACCTAATGGAAACTGTTTATAATGTAGCACAAAAAATTGGTATCAAACTATACAAGTTGATATGAGTATCCTTTGAGACTTTTTGACAAAACATTCAAGGAATGGCAATGGGATACTCAGATACAAACTATACCCAATATTATCCTTTTAGGGTTTCGTTGGAGCTTCAGGCTGTATTAAACATCCACATCTTTTCCCTTTCTACATAAGTAGTAATGATGATGCCAAAGATGCATTCACAAAACTTTAGACAATGAAATATATGGGCTTTGTACTTCTGATATAATGACAACAAATACAGATATATACTGGGCATGTGCTTCACTCCCACACTAAGCAGGACATCTACCTACCTATAATGGAAATTATGGAAAATGTAATAATCTAGACTATGATAGTAAAATGAATGTGAAAACCTACTTCCTTTGAATGCTTTTTGCCTTTCTGTTGACCATTAAGCCTCCTTGTGTCAATCTTCATATAATTTGTTCTGATATATTGAGTATCCCTGTTATGAATACAAGAGATATTGGGGAACCATCATCCAGTTAGTCACAGCAGCAGCAGTTTGTGGTCTCACTAGCATACCTGCAGTGAAAGTATTTCTTGTTAGGCCAATAAGGACTACCATCACATTACTGGGGATGCCACGCCCAATGTCTCTGATTGTAGCCTCCATTGTCATGTTGGCAACTGGCCAACCAGATGCTACCAGTTCCAACCCCCAGAATGTGCGAGCCACTGTCAGTCACTCACTCAAACATACTCTACTCCACCCTGCTCTTACAGTGCCAGACCTGCTATTCACTCTTTGGTTATCTTAGCTACAGATGGAACTTCATTTCTCTATGCTACAGAGCTGAGGAAAATAAGAAACCCTACACTTGGTACCTATGAAAAAAGACCATATGTCAGTTCCTCTTTAAGACTTGTTAATATAACTTTCAGGAAATGACAAAACTATACTCTGATACAAAATGTATCTAAAACTGCTCGTCTGCCTTCAGGGATTTCAAGTCAGCTTAGTGTTAATATGCCGACCAACAAATCACATCATTAATTATGCAACAGTATTAAAGTAACTAACCTATGTTTTTAAACAAAGACTATGTGCCACCTAAAATACCTACTTTCTGTCTATAACACTGATATATGGTTGAGATGAAAGTGAAAGAAATAATGTCTACTGTAATACATTTCGGCCTGTTTTCTCAGACATACATATATTGCCACCAAGCCATATCAGTAATGATGATTAAGTAGCTGCCTTTTGTTTTCAAATACAGCTACCCCTCAAAAAGATAAACACTCTCTGCATACATCTGATCTCTGACTGTGAAAAAGTGAAATAAATAATACTTACTATAATGTATTTAATATGTTGCTTTCAGATACATGTGCCACACTCCTGACTAGCCATGTCAAAGACTGACAGTGATCTTGTTATTGCTGTTTGCTTCTACACATCATCTGCTTACTTCAAAAGACAGCTACTTTATATTTTCATACCTGTCATCTGATTGTGATAAAAGTCAAAGAAACATTGGCTACAATAATATATTTCAACTTATTCTCTCAGACACATACAATAATTCCAGCAACCAATATCACTGTTCATTTAACACTAATCACGTAATTGCCCTGAGCTTTCAGAAAAAGTGATTGTACCATACAAAATATAGCCACTTTCTATGCATAGCTTCAATGTAATGAAAGTTAAACAAGTAATGGTCACAGTAATAAATTACAACTTGCTGTTCTTATAGTCACGAACCCACAGTATCCACTCCTTTCTGCTGGCCATATCAATGATTGTTTAATCATGATCAAGTATGTAATGCTTCTTTATTTTCAAAGTCTGTTTCCTCACCTCTTACCCTAGGAATTCCTACATTCTGTTTGACCGTTGGATGCCTGATAGATCAGACTGAAAGAAAAATGTCCTCAGTAATTAAATTTTAAAGTGTCACACTCAGACATATAAACTGCCAGTTTCTGGGAAGTGTTATCAACATTCATCTAACAGTGATAATGTAACCTGAATTCTTTTTCCACACACAGGCTGCCACCCCTTGTCTAACCTCTACATGCTCTATAAAATGTATTACTATTATTGGATTTGTAACTTTAATAAAAGTAGAAACATACTGAGTTTGGCAATAAATTTCAACTTCTGCACTCATATGAATGTACTCCCTACCCTGATAAAATGTAGCAATGATTATCTAACAGTGATCAAATGATTTCCATTTGCTTTCACACAGTCTGCCTCCACACCAGCCATCCTTCATTTTTAGTCCTTGAGCAGATGTCTATCCTCTTTGAAGGAAAATAAATAGAGTCCACAGTGACATATCTCAACTTGCTGCTCCAATATACTGTGCCACCTACCTAGACTGGTGTAATAAAATAAACATAAAAAATAATGGATCACTGTTGTAGGAAGCATGAATTGTCACCATTAACCACATATACAGCTGATATCCTATCAGCACATGTTATTCCAATAATACCAGATAAATAAAATTGCCACTGAAGATTTGAACATCTGCTCCTACTGGCATTTCTAGCAGAGTAGTTAGAGGTCAATGGCTAAATTCTGAGATATGGTTGCTCTGAGCAATCAAGTTCAAGTGATTGAATGAGCAACCATGGACTGCTACTATGTTGCTAGGGAGAAGTAAGAAGTGATGATAATGAATAGCATATTCATTTTCCCCTGGAGAGCACTCTGCTTTGGCTTGTAAGCAGCTGCCCCCCCCCCCACCACACACACACACACACACACACACACACACACACACACATCTTCCACTTTCTCTTATTCCCTTCTGTTAGCAAATAGTATCCATAACTGATCAATACTGTGTGTTTGTTAATTTAAACTATGACCACAGTAGCCTACTGATACAAGGTTATCCTGTTTTTCCACCTGAGAAATTAAGAAATGACTTACAGTTTACAGTCCTTGGTCAATTGTGATTGTTTCTTAACACATACTTGTCTTTGCTTTGTGATAGTTTCCAGCCCTCTCATATGAGCAACTAACAGGGTCTCTACCCGCTTCGCTCCCCACCCTGCCTACTATCCCCTCCCACCCCCAGTGGTCCCACCTTTATTGCACTCAAACCCTTCCCATCTTTCCAACAGCCAACCACAGCGCTAACCCAACACTACCTCCTCCATCTTCCCTTTACTATCACACCTCCTCAACTAACATGTACAAGCATACCTTTCCTATGCTCACTGCATGCACTCTCCTTGCATATCTTACATCCTACCAAAGCTCCATCATTCCCCCACTCAACCACTACCACTGTACTACTACTCACACCACCACTCATGTCTCACCCACACTCAGCTCCCCTCCCACCAGCTCAAGAACCATCCCTATGCACCCCCACATATTCTACCAACTATATTACTCAAACATAAAGCATCCCTACAACTTAACATAGTAACCCTCCCACCATACCTATTACCCACAGAGCACAATCATAAAGTTTCCCCTTATAAACAAACACATTCAAAAACTGAGAAAACTAATAATCTCATGCATATCAAAACTAGCCCTAAGTGGATACATCCACCCCAACCCTGGCCCTACCATCTCCAACCCCAATCCTCATAATCAGACTAGAAACCACAACTTCTCCCATATTACAGCCAATAGAAACCCAAGTGACTTCCTTCTACTAAGCCTAAATATTAGAAGTATATCCAACAAAGTCCATGAACTCCATGCCACCATAGACTTGTACTCCCCAGATATAGTCATCCTGACAGAAACCTGGCTAAAACCTCACATTACCAGTGAGCAAATACTCCCTACAGGTTACGGCATACTAAGAGTAGACCGCTAAACAAAAGGAGGTGGTGTAGCTATAATATTTAAACAGCATCTAAACATCCAGATCTTAAAATCATCAGCTCCACAAATAGGCAATGAAGAAATAATATATACCAACCTCAAAATTAACCAAAACAAAACCATCAACATAATTGGATGCTACTTCCCACCTGGCCAAAACATCCCTCCACTAGAAAACCTCCTCAGCTGGTCTACCCACCATCTCCCCCAAGAAACTATCATCTTAGGTGATTTCAATATTGACTGGCAATCCTGTTCTGGCAACAATCCAGCCCATCATGTACACCTTCATGGCTTCACCCAACTAGTCCAGTCACCAACCAGGATAAATAAAAACTCCAGCAAGCACACTACCCTGGATTGGATACTAGTCAGTAAGAGCCTCCAGTCATATATAACAGGCTGCTTATCAGATAGCCTCAGTGATCACTCCCCAACATTCCTACTCAAAAATACCTATACCAAGCTAAACCTGTCATCTACCGTCAAATACGTAAAAAACTAAACTTTAACCCACTCACATTCATCTCATCCCTCAAAGAATGTAACTGGCATCCTCTAAAGTACCTCAGTCTAGATGACGAGTTGAATTTTTAATACTACCTTCCTGAACATCCTTAATTACCATGCCCCATAAGATTTTCCAGAACCAAAGCACAACCCTCCCCATGGCTACAGAAAACCACTAAGTCAGAAATGAAAAACAGGGATAAAGCCTGGGAGCACTGGCAAAACCAAAACCCCTCAGCTCGACAGAAATTCCTAGAACTACGCAATAGAGTCAAAAAGCTAATAAAACAGGACAAATTCCAATACTACCAGTCTGCCCTAGATTCCTCACAACACAGCCCCAAACAATTCTGGTCCTCCATAAACTCCATCCTCCACCCAGGTAAAGTCAGTACCCCTCCTCCTAACATCCCTCACTCCTCAGAAAATATTGCTACCTCATTCAACACACACTTCACCCAAACCATACTATCACTAGCTAAACAGCACAACCCCCCTCCCCTCCAACCCACACCTTCAACTAGTAATCTCCCCACTGCCTTCTCTTTTTCTCCTGTACCTACCTCCAACATAAAAAAAACTCTTAACTAAACTTAAACCCACCAAATTAGCAGCAGACAACCTCCCAAGTGAATACCTACAAATCGCAGCTGATACTCTGGCCTACCCAGTATCCATCTTGATTAACCGATCACTGTCAGAAAGTTATGTTCCCACACTGTGGAAAGTATCACATATAATTCCCCTCCACAAAGGCAGACCCTCCACAGAATTAACCAATTACCGCACCATAGCTATTCTCTCTCCACTCTCCAAAATACTAGAGAGATGCATACACTCTCAGGTCTCAGACTACCTACTTACTAACAACCTCCTTTCCAGTATTCAGCATGGTTTCCGACCAAACCATAGCACCACCACTGCCTTACTCTCCTTTACTAACACTAGCATAAAAACAATGGCTATCTCTCCTCTACTACTTTCCTAGACCTATCTAAAGCATTTGGCATGGTCCCACACAAACAACTTATCTCTGTCCTCAATAACCTATCCTTCTCACAATCAGTCACCAACTGGTTTCAGAGTTACCTATCTGACCGCCAACAATCCATTGTATGGCAGAATGACATATCTCCCCAACTACCTGTCTCCATAGGGGTTCCCCAAGGATCCATCCTTGGACCCCTACTCTTCTCTGTTTACACCAATAATCTAGCCTCTGCCACCAAACATGGCACACTCATACAATACGCAGATGACTCTGCTCAGCTCAGTCCCTACCCAAACTGCAAAAAGTCACACAGGAAGCCTTTTCCTCTGTTGAAACATGGTTATCCGATGCCCAATTAATACTCAACCCAAACAAAACTAAAATACTCATCTTCCAACCCACCAAACATACTCAAAACAACTCTCACTTTAACATCACAGCAAAATACACCACTATATACCCAACTGAACACACCAAATTGCTAGGAGTGGAAATAGACAATAAACTAAAATTTGACATTCACATATCCATGACCATAAAAAAAGTCCACAAAAAACTAGGAGCGTTATACAGAAATAAGCAATTTCTCATCAAAGCAGCAAAGATTTCAATAGCAAATTCCCACCTTATCTCCACCCTACTTATGCCTCTCCAATATATACCAACCTAAGGCAATGTGATCTAAACAAGCTAGAGACCTGCTACAACAAAATCGCCAAATTCGCCAGAGGGGCATCCTACCGTAGTCTCCACTGTCTCTCACTTGCTGAACTGGGCTGGCTTGAACTCCTTCAACTCCTTCAGTGGTATCAACTCTCATTCGCCCACAAACTAGTAAACCGTCCACTAAATGTCCCATCCCTCCAGAATCTACTCCAACCCTAGCGCACCACCAGACCACTAAGATCCAGCAACAAAAATCACTTGCAGATCACTAAAGCCAATAACTCTGCTGGTGAAGCACTATTCTCTTGCGCCATAGCCAAGTTATGGAACTCACTTCCACCCACAATTACCTCCGTACCATCATGCACCCACTTCAAAACTTTACTAAAAGCGCACCTAAAAACATGCTGGCTATGCCCTTGCAACTCCCACTCTAATATCATCCACCCCATCCAACCACTACCTTTCTTTCCACTCCACTAACTACCTTGATTATAGCAAGCTCAGATGCTCATAAGCCTAGTACTTATTATACAGCAGGAACTTCTCATTGTAACATTTGTTAATGTCTGTTATGTACTTCACAGATAAAGATTCTAGTTGTCTACTGATGTACTATGTTCTTCATCTGTAAATATGTTGTAAGTAATTGCTATGTTAAATTGTTAATCGCTATGTAATCCAATGTAACTACTGTCTGTTTATTTTACTGTGGAGCTTTTCTCCCCGGGCCTCCGCTGAAAATGGACCTATGTCCAGTCGGACACTCCCGGTGAACAAATTTAAATAAATAAATAAATAAATAAATAAAAAATACTGCCTCATTTCTGGGTTGGATTCTTCTTGTATTTTAATGGGAAGCTTTAAGTGAATTGTTGGTTAGTATACTTAATGTATTGAAATATTTGCAGGTACAGTGTGATGTGTGTGCCTGCATGTATATGCATACATTTTAATGCTCAGTCAATATTGCCTGTGAGTAAAGAGGGTTCTACTTTGGTGGTGGGATACCTCCACTGCTGGTTTGACACCATCCCTCATGGATCCATGATCTTTCATTGAGGAGGAAAGACAGGGAGGGGCAATCATACAGCAACCAGGTAAACATTTGTTATTAATGCAAGGAGATATGATTTTGAAAGGGACAAATGTTCAGTCACTAAGTATCTGCACATCCCTCCTCTTAGTGTTATCATTTTACACATCAGGAACTTTGCAATACATTTTCAGGTATGGGTGCCCTGGCATTGCTAAAAACATTAATCCATCCTCCTGGAAGTAGAAGTGGCCGCAATCATTTGCTCCACTAGCCCATCCAGCAAACGCCTTCAGTGAGACATCCCACTACTCTTTTCTGGCACCCCTGTGGTCATAGTAAGGAGTCTATTACACTACATAATGGAGCATTCTCAGTGTAGTTAAAATAGGAATTTTATTTAATTGGGCTGATTCTCTGCTGGAAGTCAACCTGGTATCAGCCATTTCACCCCCCACCCCACACAGATCTTCCACTGAGTCAAACCCTCCAGTTTAAGGAAAGTTTTTGAAACATTCCAAGACAATGGTTATGGATATTAAGGCCACACATACAGATTGTTCAGCTCCAGTTTTTCTTCTCAACATAAGCTGCTGTAGAGGATGAACTGTAACTTGTGTTCACGGTACATGATGTGGGAGTGATTATTAATGACAGGCTAATGTTTAGAGATTAGATCTCAGCAACTATCAAAATCTTCCTCTTTTTAGTTAAAAACTTCACTATAGCCAATCACCTTATTTCACTGCTGATTTCCCTATTCTGCTCCTGTCTGTACTACAACTCTTTGTACCTGGGGTTTCTGAATTCAGAACTTGGTCACCCACAGCTTGTGCAGAATTATGCAAGCCAGCTACTAAATGGGGTCACAAAGTCCTATCCCATTACACTATCTCTGTGGGGATTGCTATGGCTTTCACTCAGGTCATGTATTGCCTATAAAGCTCTAATTATAGTTTACCTGTCTCAGGACATTGGGGTCCCCTATCTGTATAATGTGCTGAGCTATAGTCAGTTGATCCTGTCCATGCATTCTGCATTCCAGGGGTTATTAGTAGCTTGATCATATATACACCAAGGTCTACACCTCAGGAATCTACTGCCTTGTTATTTCTGAGGGTCTCAAACAATGGGAATGTTCAAACACTCCTTAAAGTCTTGTGTTGAAGTGAGGTTTTGATTGACTTTTGCTCAATCATGATTGCCTACAATGTTCTCTCTTTTTTTTGGTTTTGTTGTTTAAATCCATTTTACTGATATGTGTGTAGATAGATAGATAGATAGATAGATAGATAGATAGATAGATAGATAGATACATTGTATTTGAAGATTGCTTAGGTTCAAGCCCTTGGGGAAAAAAACTTGAAGCTGAAGGTGAACTTGAAGTTGAAATCTGTTCAGCAGAAAGCAATGACTTACAGATTTACTTAGAATTCTAGTGCTTAACTGAATGAACCTTACTAAACAGAAAACTACACAACTCATTAATGCTGTTTAATTATTACTGCTGTGTTACCAATAAAGTATTTTTGTACTAAAAGTCAAAATAATCTCTTACCCATCAGACACGTCCTTTCCAGTCATGTTTATCACACTTCTCACTACGACTCCGTTTAACTTTTGGAATGGAAGTCGATTATAAAAGTTCTTTACTTTTCCTTCTAAGGCAACTATATAATTAGCAAAAATAATAATTAAAAAAACAATAATAAGAACATTTCATATTGCATCATCTTAGTAGCTGCATTTCACACACTGTAGTATTAGTTTGTTACAAGCAATTCTTGTTAGCTGTATAGTGAATCTTAATATGAAGTATTATTTTTCACTACTGTCTTTTCCACTTTATCCTTAACTTCTTGTACATTTCTTCATTTCATAAGAGGTGTGTGTGTGTGTGTGTGTGTGTGTGTGTGTGTGTGTGTGTGTGTGTGTGTGTGTGTGTGTGTGTGTGTGTGTGTGTGTGTGTGTGTGTGTGTGTGTGTGTGTGTGTGTGTGTGTGTGTGTGTGTGCGTCTGAGTTGGGTGTTGTTACACATGATCTTTCAATGTAATTTCTGAGTCATAGGTTCATAGGTAGGTACTAGGCTATCGGCCCTAGGGCCCATACAAGCCTAGCCAAAAATGTACCCTGGCTTTCGCCACCCAAGAAAATTATTTTCCTGTGCCCCTGTTGAGCAGAGCCACAGAAGTGATCCCCGGGGTGAATTTCCCATTTCCCATCCAATCATCAAGATTTTTCTTGAAGAGTGCTAATGAGGAGCTCTGTTTGACATAGATAGGTAGTCTGTTCCAGAGTATGGGAAGTCTCTGGGACAGGAATCTATCCCTCCAGCATGTTCTGTTTATTGTGGTGACAAAGTTTAGGTTCCTAGAGCATGTAGCTCGGAGGGATTGGGATTTCTTTAAGTGGAGCATGTCCAACAGCTCTGGGTTTGACATAGCTTTGTATGTTAGGCAGACATCGCCCCTGTGTACGCGATACACGATGGAGTAAAGCTGTAGTTATTTGAGATGGACTGCATAGGGCATGTGTTTGAGGCCAGTAATCCTCTTTGTGAGGTATTTCTGTGGTCTTTCCAGTTGTTGTAGATGTCTTGTGAGGTACATACCAAAAGGGGCGTTGTACTCTATAATGGGTCTAATGAGTGATGAGTAGATCATATTCATATTACTCTTTGAAAAATCTTGATACATTTGCTAAGTGAAACTGATTTGCTTTTAAACAAAAAAAATAAATAAAAATAAAAAAAGTTCAAATCCAAAACCCTGGGTAAGTAGGGGTGCAAGCCCTCTATACCTTTTTAACTTAAATAACCTATTCTAAGGTCATACAACTTCAGACTACTTAAAATACATAAACATTTGGTTGATCCTCCTTTTAGACCAATCGTAGCTAGTCAGGGTAATAAAACAAAGTCAATGCCAATTTGCGTTGATAACTTCCTACAGAAACTAGTAGTAATGAATGAGGCTTTTGTCAAAGTCTCCTTTGATTTTATACAAAGCATTTCCAATGCAAAAGTGAAAGAGGCAGACTTCTTGGTAGTTGCAGACATTGTTTCCTTGTATACAGTGATACCAAATTTAGAAGAATTGGAGTTGTACAGCAAGATGCCATATTCTTGTAAACTATAAACTACTTCTCAGTACAGATCATTTAATTATTTTGAATTTTTTTATCATTTGTTGACCAGGAAAGTCTGATTAGAACAGAGCCTATTTTCAGTGGAGACCGAGGGAGAAATGCTCCAGATGCATGTCTTTAGAATGTGGGATGAAACAAAAGTACCCATAGGAAACCCACGCAAATGCAGAGAGGACATGCAGACTCCACACAAAAGGCATCTCAGCTGAGAATCAAACAAGAGAACCTGTTGCTGTGGGGTGACAACATTAACCACTGAACCACTGTGTCACCAATTTGATTTGCAGTTTTTCAAGCAGTTAAATGGAATAGTGATGGGTATTGCTATGGTTACACTAACTTGTATATGCCCAGCTGCAAAAGATAATTCTGTTTTTTTTTTTCAAGCAAATTGTTGTTCATAAATGTTTTATTGATGATATATTTATTTTATGGAGAGGGAATTAAAATGATTTGATAATTGTTTATTCAATATTTAAACTGTGTTATTAACTTTTAAAGTTCTACTTTTAAGTACAAGAGTCCTTCTGTCAATTTCCTTGATTTAATAGTTTACAAAGAAAATGCATTTTTGACTGTTAAGATTCATAAGAAGGATAATGTGCAAAGTAACGTGCATTTTAAGAGTACAGATCCAAAATGTTTAAAAAAGAATATTGTTAATAGGCAGTTCATCAGAGCCAGTAGTTAACTGATGATAAAGCTTATTATGAAACAGAGAGTTTATCATTAATCAAAAAAAAAAATGTTACAGATACGATCCTAATGATTTAGTGGAAAGAATATATAAAGAATGCCTCTTCTGAGGGATAATGAAGAGATGGAGGAAAATGTAAAGGATTACAATATAGCCTTGTTATTAATTAATTCAATAGATAGTACAGTATTAAAAAAGTAGTAAAATAATTGGAGCTTTTTAACAAATGTTCCAGATATATGTAAATGGACTGGTGAAGAGCCTTGTTTTATAAAAAAGAGGAAGCAATCTCAAAAACATCTTCCAGTCAGGACTCAGCATTTCTTCTCATAGTGGTAATAGAAGTAATTCTGGCATGTATAAATGTTTAGCATGCAGCTACTGTAGGTATGTGAAAGAGTGGACATCAGTTTCTATTATTAGTAGAAAGGCTGATGTTAGCATTTTTGTTAGTTACAATTGCAAATCTAAGTTTATAGTTTATGTTGTGAGGCATTTTATGTGGGAAGAAGTGTGAGGGAGTTCTACCACAGAATACATAAGCATTTGCATGCATTTGAAATATTAGATACTACCAATGCATTAGGAAAATATGTATTAAAGTGTAAAAATAACACGTGAACATGGATAAATTTGTGTTTTCTATAATAGAGCAGGTTAAAAATGTTGATGGTAGGTTTGATGCAGAAACTTAATTGGAAAAAACATGTTTGGCAGCTTAAATGGGAAGCTTGATGTTTTTCCTAATATGAATGACAAGGAAAACTTTAAATGTTTCGGAAAAGGAAAGGACTGAAGCACTAGCCATATAAGGCTATTGAGTTAAATTACTATGTTATCTTAATGGGCTATATTTAAGGAGTTTTAATTGTATTTTATAGTTTCCCTGATGAAGTTCCAGTAAAGGAACAAAAGCACTTACAAATCATTATTAAATTTGTGTGTGTGCATTTATTCAGTCATTTCATTTTGATTTTGACTTTTTGACAGCTTGTGAGTCCCCTGACTGTTTTTGTTTTTAGTACATATTATGGGCAGCCCTGGCACTCTGAGTTTTTCTCATCAAATATAGATAACTTTTATAAAATATACTTGTGCTTTTACAAAAACAGCTCTTACATTCTAATGCCGATCCTGTTCTACATATTTGTGCCCAATTTTCATTTCTCCAATAATCCTCTCTCCCCTTCCAATCCTGCCTATCTCTCTTTTCTCTCTCTCTCTCTCTCTCTCTCTCTCTCTCTTAATATGTCCATTTCCTTCGGCTATCAACTACTGACCTCTCTATCAGTCTTGCCATGTAGCTGTACCGATTAGATCCACTTGCTGCACTGGCTTCTCTGCCAACTTTTACAAGCTGTCTTCAACTCAGCCCTTTTTCTTTTCTGAATTTCCTCCATCAGCACTCTTACAACTGAAATCTCTGGAACCCTATATGATGTCCAACATTTTGTGATGTCCTTCTTAGATACCACCATATGTAGGAGTAATATCTTCCTCTCAGACAGAGTCAGTGCAGCCACTGGTGCCAACCCCGGTAACATTTCCATAAAGCTTACTTCCTTCTCAAATATTCAAGTGACCATGTTCTTGTACCTTATTTTTTAATCCCGCTAAATCTGAGCAACCTCAGAAGACATGATTTCGTGCCCCGCTAGCCGGTCTATTGCATCTCCAGCAGTCTGAGGATACCCTAGGGAACATTTTAGAGATACTAAATTGTGTATGTAAAAATATTTATGTGAGCATTTCCATGTAAAGATTTCGAACTTCCTGCTTTTTGTGGCATAACTTTTTAACTCACATCATCCATGTTGCTTTCAAGATGAGTAAAGACTTAATACCCATTTGCTTTATCCTTTTATGAGCCCAGCTCATCTTCTCTTTAGTTACAAATTCTCTGATCTACTCTTGATTAGCAAGTCTACAATATTTGGTTTTAGGATATCCTTTTCAGAGTACATCTCTTGCCTTCTCACTGACAGATTTAAACTTACTAATTCTAGTCTATGTCCCTCTATCAGACCAGTTTCCTCTTGTATTGCTCCACATGTCTTCCATTCTGATCCACTCCTTAATTGTCCCCAATATTTTATTCTAGTGTCTTTTCTCTGCCAACCTTTACAAGCTTCTTTTTTTGCAAGCCAGTAGTTCCCACTGGGTAGAATATACTTTCTCCATGGCTTTATATCTGTTTGGGTTTAATAGTTTACCAACAGCTATTTCCACCTGCTTCAGTGGAGAATATATTCTACGCATATCCAATAGTCCATCCCATATCCTCATCTGCTGTCTCCCATCCTATTTATAAGCTGAGTCACCACACTCTTCCACCTAATGGAATAACTGCATTGCTATAAATATTTCAAGTTGTGCAGCTAGGAAATAACTAATTGGGTGTGGGAGACCCAGTTGACTCTATTACTATGCTATATTGGGTGTGAGAGACCCAGTCGACTCTATTACTATGCTATATTGGGTGTGGGAGACCCAGTCGACTCTATTACTATGCTATATTGGGTGTGAGAGACCCAGTCGACTCTATTACTATGCTATATTTGGTGTGAGAGACCCAGTCGACTCTATTACTATGCTATATTGGGTGTGAGAGACCCAGTCAACTCTATTACTATGCTATATTGGGTGTGGGAGACACAGTTGACTCTATTACTATGCCATATTGGGTGTGGGAGACCCAGTCGACTCTATTACTATGCTATATTGGGTGTGGGAGACCCAGTCGACTCTATTACTATGCTATAGTGGGTGTGGGAGACCCAGGCGACTCTATTACTATGCTATATTGGGTGTGGGAGACACAGTCGACTATATTACTATGCTATATTGAGTGTGGAAGACCCGGTCGACTCTATTACTATGCTATATTGGGTGTGGGAGACCCAGTCGACTCTATTACTATGCTATATTGGGTGTGGGAGACTCAGTCGACTCTATTACTATGCTATAACTTTCCTATCACAGGAGACTTGATGCTTTGCTCCCCCCCAAAAAAAAACTCAGTATAAAACCCCTTTAGGCAGCTCTTGAGGTAATGTTTGAAATCCATATAAACAAGGGGGCAAGATAAAGTAGATAATTGCAGATATCCTCTGATCCAGGCTGAGTGAGAGGAGCTTCCACCTCAGAATGTCTCCCCTAGTTATTTCCAATGCCTTACTATATGTCTTCTCCATAGCTTGTTTCAAAGACTCTCCTATCCAGACTCCAAGTACTTGACATACATTTGCTTCTGAAAACCTGCCTGTAGCTCTATAGTGGAGTATAAAATATGTGTCTTCTTTATATTTACCTTATATCCTGAAATTGTTCTGAACATTTTTTAGCAGATGATAGTAACATTCCAGGTCTGCCCTCAAGTCCTCTTGGAAGATCACTATATCATCCACATATAGGACTATTTTGTGTTGCAACTCTCCTATACTATAGCTTCTGATGCAACAGTTTTAATGAGCTCTGCCAGTGGTTCTATATAGAGAGCAAAGAGTATCAATGACAGAGGGGAGACCTGCCTGGTATCCCTTGATACTGGAAGGGTTTTGACAATCCAGTGACAGATTTTTCCCTTCGCTTTTAGTATTTTTGAGTAAAGCATGGCCCTTATTATATTCTCAAATGTCTATTGCCCCCCACCCACAAAACTTGCCTAATCTATGTTCCTCAACAAAGGAATAAATTCCGTTAGTCTAGTTGCAAGGATTGTCATAAATAGTTTATTTATAATTATGTTTCAGTTTTGATATTTGCCTGTAAGAGGTCAGCAGCTCCCTATCCTTCCCTTTATGTATAATTGTGATTATTGCCTGCTTTCAAGATGCAGATACCACCTTGATGTCCATAAAGTGTAATACAGGGGTCCCCCAACTATTCCCACAGGATCTATGGTAGTCCTTCAGAGTAGGGTGCATTTCCAGAAGCTTGTCTGGACAATACATTGCTAATTTCCCCCTGTCTAATAAGAGCAACTAATTCTTCAGCTTGAGGAATGTCTAAGTTTGGAGCTCCAAGCCCTCCAATAGTTGATCCTTCGACCCTGTCCATAATTCTGCCTCAGGATTTACAGAGTAAAACCATGAAAAACTTGAATTCTTCAAGTATGTCTGGGAGAGGTGTCCTTAGCTTAGCCCATGTCTGAAAACATAAGATATTCACTGGTGCTTTCTGCATGCTTCTGCCTTAATGATTAGAATTTTCTGTTATTCTGGGGAGTCTTGGAAAAAAAACAGTTTTTCCAGCCCTCCCTCTTAGCCTTTAATTATTTGCATCTATTCTCTTATCTCTTTCCATTCTGCCTTTCAACTCCGTAATCTTTAGCTTTGTAACTGCTATTTTCATTTTTGCATGTCTCCAGTCTGTCTGAGAATACTGTTTTATGTGCTGAACTATATTACCCTAAATCTGGTCCCATTTCTCTGTTAGTCTAACACCCCCTCTATCCTCACTAATTGCACTTTCAGCATCTTATCCAACATGACCTACCTGCACCTTAATTTGAAGGCTTTACTTTTCAGCTAATATAAAGGACATCTTCAATGCCTCTAAACACCTATCCTTAATGAGCATCTCATCTCACTAATCGGAGAGTGATCAGGAAGCATTGCTAATGGTTTCCATCTTGTCCATCATAAATCTTACACTGAAATCTGACCTCCTGCTAATCTGGCTGATGTCCCTAACTTTCCTGAGACATATGTGTGCTCCTGCTGTGTTGTCTCCTTATCTACTAGGTCCAAGAAAACCACACTATTTGGATACCTAGCTACATATCTACCTGTTCTTTTCTGCATAAATATTACATATCTACCTGACCTTGTTGTCCTTTTCTTTCTTGGCCCCTTGCTTACATCCTCTGTTGATATTATTGCTTTCAGTCCCATACACAGATTATCACCCCCTCTGCAAATGTATCACTTTTAACATTATTTTCCTACATTCCCTTTTAGAGGGGCCTGGGAGTAAATATAAAGAAATCAGAGTTATTTTCCTACCTACCAACCACCCCTTGATTGCTATATATCTACCTTCTTCATCTTGTTACCATCTTGAATGTTGAGATGAAATCCTGTCTTTATCAGTATTGTTGTACCATTTTTCCTCACTCCCTGGTAAGAAGAGCAGGCCCCCTTTACCCACCTTTTGTTGAACATTCTTTTGTATTCCTCTTCCTAAAATGAGTCTCTTGAATGGCTAACTCTGTCAATGGGAGTGTCCTTCTCCTATCCAGATTAACCTTCCCATCACGTTCCATTATACTACCTTTAAACAATTCATCATAAATCTTCTGCCAAGGGCTTTCCCCCATCTAACTTCAGGGGGCTCCCTTGTCTTTTGCCCCCTTTCAGGGATATATCTTATGTGACTTTTTTTTTTTTTTTTAGATATGCCTGTTTTCATCCCCTCCTGAGAGGTTAGGCTATAACTTGACCTCTGGACCGAACTTTGCTCTGTCAATGTTTTCGCCAGTTTTAGCACAAGTAAATAGCAAATATGTACACTTTCCCATACTGTTCAACTAAGTCATTTGTTTCGCCATAATGAATATTTTATAACAGTTCAATGACCACACATAAACTAATAGAAAGTAAAGAAAAAATTGTAAGATTTTCAGCTCCCAGGCAAAAACTGTCTACACTATTTCTGCCTAAAAAATAGTAGCTGTAATCATAAGTAAATTTAACTGCCTGTTCAACTCTCAGTCCTTTTTTATTAGTCTCTCATTTACTGTAACCATTACGTTTCCTTCAGTGACCAATATACACTTTTTCCCAGTACATTCTTCCCTATACTGTCCCTTTCACAGGAAGATATATGCTGCGAGCACAGTAAGAAGATATCCCCATAGAGGGTTCAAGCCTTCCTTGTCAAGTATGAGTTTTTTTCCTTTAAAATAACATGAACTTGGTATCTGCTGAATAGTTTGGCTAACTTCTTCCACTCCACTCCTGTCACATATATTCCTTTTTTTAATCCATTTTCTATTGGCTGATCAAGTCACAAGTCCCTACAAAAACATTTGTTTTTCTTAAGAGTGCACTGTTTGTTCTTTTACAATGCCCAAAATGATCCTTATGTTTTTAGTCATTCAAAGAACTTGCTGCTGCGGAGACAATTAGTTCCTTCTCACCTTCTTTATCTTGTTAAACACCTCCAGTATATTTATATCTAACCTTTGCAAAGATTGGGCAATGTGGCTGTCTCACGCCTCTTTGCATGGTCTCCTCCAGTGGCATGTGTATCTGTGTCTGAGCCTGTTCTGCACAGATGTCATCATCAAGTGTTCCCTCCCTGCCCTCTCTCTTAAAAAATGTTCTTGTTCCTTGTAGTCTAGGAAAGTTTTCTACCTCTTGGCAGAAAGACAGTCTCAGGTACATTGAGCACTAGAGTCAAAATATTACTTTCTGTTGCTTACTCTTTATGATGCTGCCACCAACTAATCACTGTCCAGGAAAACCAGCTGTTCACTGACCAAGCACGTTTCCCTGGTTTCCAGATTTTGGATAGCACTTTTTTCATTGCATAAGTCTCAGTTCTTGCAATACTATGTCTTGGCTTATCTCCCCTTCAATTCAACCTTCTCAGATGAAAACGATGGGCCCCCTTTCCAATCTTAGTGAACTCTCTGGGAGAACAGTCCACCTTGCCAAGTTCCTTTGAAGAAATGCCACACAGACTGTTCCATTAATCCTTTCTGGCAGCCCTATAATTCAGATTTTTTCCACCATGATCGATCCTCAAAGTATATTTGTTTTTTCATCAGTACATCATATTTTCCTTCCAGGTCTGCCATATTATCTTGGAGGGCTGCATTCTCCTTCTAGAGTGCAGAGAAACCATCCAAATGTTCCATTACGACCTATACCACCTCTTATTGGTACTTTCCAAATAAGCATCAAATTTATTTATTTTTTGCATTTTTGAAGGATTATGTGTAAGTCTGACTGTGGTGGGGGTGGTCTCTTGCATCATACAAACTCTTGCCATAGGAGGAATCTTTTTGCCATTTCTCATACCTGGCAGCTTTCTCTTGCTGAGATCCTCCATGCTCACTTATCTTCTTTTTTTGTTTCTTCTCCTTCTTTGACAGCCAGCTCTCCACTCCTTATTTTAATGACTTGGATTTATTTATGTATCTCTAGCATTGTACACTATTCATATGTTTTTCTTCTTTTTATTTTAGAACTGATCAGAAAGCTTACATTATCTAATGAGCCATACTGGAGCTGCAAACCTCAAGGATTTCTGTTCAAACTCTACTCAAAAAGCTGACAGCTGGGTATTCAAAACAACAGATCCTTCGCAATCATCTTGTCCCTAGTGCAGCTCCACTTAGGATTGAAGAATCACAAAGTATGATGTCTTTTGATGAGTCATGATGCATATCAGTCTCCTATGAAACCTATCAATGTTTTGTACAAGTGTTTCACAAGAAGATCTTGTACATCTAAACTATATCTACTGCAACTGTTGGCACTTTCATAGCTGTGAGTGCCTTCCCCTTACTCCTTCCTGGCAACTTATCTTTTACTTGAGGTCCGAATAAGAGGAATCCATCATATGCAGCACTGGTGGAAGATGCCTTGAAACATTTCACAAAGCCACAGAGCCACACCCAGGCATGCTTCCTCATTTTTATGCCACACACAGCTGCCATCACTATTCATTGCTATGTTATGGTTGAGCCACATGGAGTGCAATGATATGCTGCAATTGTTATTATCTAGGACTGTTAATTTGTGGTTTAGGTCACATTGGAGCAGCTTCTTCAACATATCTAATGTTTTCTCATCTAGTTCCCATTGAAAACATTTCATGTATGTCAGGTAAGAGAGTGCTTGGATGCAGAATGTACTTAATGCACAATAAAACTTATCAAGATAATCCATGGCCTGAGATGGCGGCAGCTGCCTCCACAATGGAATTTGCAAGAGAAGACTTACATAATAGCTGTCTGCCCTCGGGAGACCAGAGGATCTTAGCTCATTTCCTTGGGATAAGCTCAGCCATGTTGTGTTCTCATCACAAACTTTCCAATATCAAGTTGATGAAGTGACTAGTAAGAGTGGACATCCAAGACATAGGAGGGACAGGAGCAAAACATGTCCTGTATAATTTTTTTTTCAGGAGAGATTTGGTGTTGGCCAAGACCCTTTCTGTATTATGGGTTCAAGAATCTCATCAAACTTGGGTTCATCAGAAGGGGACTGGGCACTGACACCATGTCCTGGCTATTTGCTGCCAAATTCAAAACTTTTAGTTTCCAGAATCTCCATGGTAATTTCTGGATTTGGGTAAATGGATTATATTATGATTTAGACATCTAAGGGGTCTGAAGAGAAACTATTGTGTAATGATCGAGGAAAGTGCTGGACTCTTGTTTCTTTCTGAAATAAGTTATGTGTGGTTTAAGGTGATTATTAAAACATGCGTCAGTTCTAACCAATTTAGGTGATGATGTATTATACAATGATGAGTTTGGTGAGGCTCATTTACTGCAAATTTTACAATGTTATTATATGCTTTTTCCTCCAAGTCTGAGTAGACAGATTTCGAGAATGCTGACTGACGTGGTTGAAGAAGAGAGGTATGTTGGAAGAGGTAATGTTTGTTCAATCTGCTTTTATTCTATGTCAGTTAGGTAAGGTTTAACATTTGTAGAGCAGACCTAGGTATCTGTATGTATGATAAGTGATGTAGTCTATGTGTTTGCTAAAATATAGTTTGTGGTCAATAGAGATTCCAAGTAGTTTGGTGTGGTTGACTTGTTTGATAGGTATTTTAGAGGGGTAAGTAATGGAAATGGTGCCAGGGCCAAGTAAAACAAGTTTTGTTTGTTTTTTTTTTGGTATTTAAAAGTAGCTGGGTGTTGGATAGCCCATATTACTAATGGATAAAGGTTTCTTGGGTAATATGCTGTAGTGAATTGTGGGAAGGGGCACTGCAGATGATGGCTTTTCATTATTCATGCTGCATATCACTCTCCTATGAAAACTATCAACATTTTGTAGAAGTGTTTCACCAGTATGTTCTGCCTGCAAAGAAGATCTTGCATATCTAAACTATATCTACTGTGACCGTTAGCACTTTCAACGAATTTGGAAAATCATAAATAATGTATTAAAAACAAAGTTACAAAAA